>NC_140586.1:578096689-578314288 GCF_964204655.1 Triturus cristatus
GTCCTGGCGCTAAGTACTGGTTGCCTGGGAAGCTAAAAGAGTGCTACTGCAGGAAGAGCCATGTCTTCAGGCCCCTGTGAAAAGACAGAAGATCCGGGGCAGTCTTAAGAGAAAAGGGAAGCTCATTCCATGCTCGAGAGGCCCAAAGAGTGAAGCTCCTGCCTCCCCAATTAACTTTTTTTGCCTTGGGGACTTGCACTTGTTTAGCACTGGTAGAGCATAGCGTTCTGTCAGATGCATACCAATGGAACTTTTGCTTAAGAGATTCAGGACCGATGTCATTAATGGCCTTAAAAACAATACAGAGTGCCTTGAAGCGAACTCTTTGTTTTATCGGAAGTCAGTGTAATTTCTTAAGCTCTCCTTTCACAGAAGCAAATTTAGGTGTTCCGGACAGCAGTCTGGCTGCTGTGTTTTGGACTAATTGGAGCCTATACATATGCTGTTTTTGTATGTTCAAATATAGGCTATTACAATAGTCCAAACGCGTGGTTATGAGGGCCATGACTACTGTCTTGAGATTGCTCTCGGTCAAAAAGATCTTAATTTTCCTAATGATTCTAAGAATCAAGAAACAAGCTGAGGTCACTAGGCTTACTTGATCACCCATGGTGAGTGTGTTATCGACTAACACCCCAAGGTTTTTGGCCTTCCTAGTGGGTACAGGGCAAGATTAGGCCTGGGCGAAGCACTACGCTACGCTCGCGTAGTTTGCGAAGTTCGCGCAACTTTGCACTACGCGAACTGCACGTTGCACAGTGCGAACACACGTAGCGTAGTGTTGCGTAGTGCTGCGGTCATTTTTTGCTTGCTCGCGGTCCTCAACGTCAAGTTGGCGACCGCGAGCAAGCAAAATGACATCCCGGCGAGACTTTTTCCTTGTTCGCGATCAGCAACATCAAGTTGGTGATCGCGAGCATGGAAAATAAACCTCCCGGCGAGATTCCCAACGCGAGGTTTCTCATTGCGAGGGGTCGCGTATGCTTGCGACCGCTCGCGATGAGAAACTACCAGTTCGCGTTGAGAAAGCTGCCGCTCGAGTAAAAATCTACTCGAACAGCAGAAAACTACAGCTCGCACTGTGCAAGATGCCATTTTCAATGATTGCACAGTGCCGGTTGCTTGTCCGCACTGTGCAATCATTGAAAACAACATCTTGCACTGTGCGAACATGTTACTACGCAGTTCGCGAAGTGCTACGCGTAGCTCGCATAGTGCGAACTTCACTTTGCGTAGCTTCGCGAAGTGCTAGTTCGCGAACTACGCCCACCCTTAGGCAAGATCCCAGGTCTTCCGGCCACCAGTCTGGTGTCCATACCAGAGGGTTATTCCCAAACTTTAAGACCTCAGTCTTGTTGGAATTGAGCTTTAAGCAGTTGGAGGACTTCCAACAAGATATAGCACTCATGCATTCATAGAAACGGTCTCCACTTTCTTTCTCATCTCCCTTCGTCAGTGACAACACTATTTGTGTGTCGTCAGCATATGAGGTGAGCTGAAAGCCAAATGATCTGATGGCTCCAGCCAGTGGTGCCACATATATGTTAAAAAGATTTGGGCTGAGAGAAGAGCCCTGTGGCACCCCACATGGGAGTGTAAATGGTCTGGAAGAATAGCCGTCCAGATCCACAGTTTGAGACCTGTCGGCTAGGAAAGATTGTAAAAGTTTCCAAGCTGGGCCTTTGTCACCGATCTCAGACAGACGGTCCATCAATAACTTATGATGGACCGTGTCGAAGGCCGCGGACAGGTCTAATAAAATTAATACTGCACTATCTCCTCCATCAACGGCCTCTCTGATTTCCTCAGTGGATTTCAACAGAGCCAACTCAGTGCTGTGATCTGCCCTGAACCCATATTGCGATGGGTCCAACGAATTATTGCAATGGAGAAATGCACTGAGTTGGATGTTAATCTCCTTTTCCAAAATGTTAGCAGGAAAGGGGAGCCGCGAGATTGGCCTGTAGTTATTGGGGTCCTTTGGATCCAGGTTCTGCTTCTTCAAAAGTGGAAGAACAGAAGCTTGCTTCCAGATAATAGGAAATATACCAGATGAAAAAGCATTGTTTAACAGCATGACCTCACAGCACACAAAGCATTATGGATACTGTGGGTTGCACAACATTATTGGTGAATTTTATCAGTGATAATGACTCTGCAAATGCTACTTTAGCAATATCATTCGGTATAATTGAGATAAGAGTACTAAGTATTGGAACTCTAACTGAATAACAATGTATATACACAAAGTAGTTACTAAACTATCTGGGTCTGTGAGTGCTGAACCAAGCACTTCATCTGGTTTGATTCTTGCAAGTGCTCCTCAAAAAACATCCATGAATTCACAGCTGTGGGACAATTTTGTTTGAATTTTTGCACAATACTAATTATGGGAGAGCAATCCATCCCAGCACTGGTTTCATCAATAAACACTAACATGTGTTCATTTTTTTCTAAATGTTACTGCAAGTTTTGTGTTGTTGTTTGCCATTTTGTTCTCAATCTAAGAAAACACCCTAATTCTTTTTTTAAACGGTTCTTGTTAGAACCACTGTTTCTGGTTTAAGAAAGAATAATTACATGTTATATGTATATTTTTAACAGGATGAATACGTCTTGCTCTCTGTGTTGATGTCTGAGCAAGTGTATAGATGATTGACTGGGTATGTGAGTAACTGTATAGGTGAATGATAGTGTGTGTGAGTGGGTGTATATGTGACTTGGTGAATATGTGAGCCATGTATGGGTCAGTGAGAGGGTGTGCGAGTAGTTGTATGAGTGAGTGAATGTGTGTGTGAGTACTTGTATAAGTAAGTGAATGGATCTGTGTGTGTATGTATGGTCCTATCAGTGTCTGTGTGACTGTATGGGTGAGTAAATGTGTGTGTGAGGGGGTATATGGATCTGTGAGTGCATGTGTAAGTATCTGTATGGCTGTTTGACTGGGTGTGTGAGTTGCTCCATGAGTGAGTAAGTGGTTGTGTCAGAGACTGTATAGGTGAATCATTATATGTGTTAGTATCTGTATGAGTAACGGAGTGGGTGTCTGAGTACCTGTGTGGGTAACTCAGTGGGTGTGTAAGTGGCAGTATGAGTGAGTGAATGAGTTTGTAAGTGGTTCTATGAGTGACTAAGTGTTTGAGTGGCTGCATGGGTGAGTACGTTTCTGGTAAGTGGCTGTAAAGCAGAATGAGTGGGTATCTGAGTGGCTTTATGAGTGAGTGAACGGGTGCAGTAATGACTGTATGGATGAGTCAGTGGGTATGTTAGTGGCTATGGGTGAGTGTGTGAGTGGATGAATGGTTATGTGGGTGAATGAGTCAGTGAATGTAGATGTGAATGAGTGTATGTCTTTGAATCTGTATGAGTAAGTGAGTGGGTGTCTAAGTATCTGTATGGGGGCTGAGTGGGTGTGTGAGTGCATGTAAGGGGGGCTGAGTACATGTGGGAGTAGATGCATGGGCGAGTGAATGCATGTGTGAGTGCCTGTATGAGTGAGTGAGTGTGTCTATGAGTGGTTGTATAGTTGAGTGAGTGGGTTTGTGAGTGACAATACAGGCAAGTGACAGTATGGGTGAGTCCCCATATCGGTGAGTAAGTGGGTGTGTGAGTACCTGTATGGGTGAGTGAAAGGGTGAGTGACTGCCTGTATGGGTGGCTGAGTGGGTGTGTGAGTGCCTGTATGGGTGACTAAGTACATGGATGAGTAGTTGTATGGGCAAATGAGTGGTGGCATCAGTAGCTAAATGGGTGAGTGAGAGGGTACATGAGTGGCTTTATGGGTGACTGAGTGTGTGTGTGAGTGACATTATGGGTGATTGAGTGGCAGTTGTAAGTGACTGTATGGGAGAGTGAGTAGATGTGTGGGTGGCTGTATGGATGATCAAGTGGTTAGATGAGTGGGTATATGGGTTAGTGAGTAGGTGTGATAGTGGTTGCATGAGTGAGTGGCAGGGTGTATCAATGGATGTATGGGTGTGTAAGTAGGTACTTGAGTTGCTATATGGGTAAATGAGAGGATGTGTGAGTGGCTGCATTGGTGAATGAGTAGATAAGTGAGTAGATCAATGTGTGAGTGAATGGTTCTATGAGTGAGTGATTGAGTGACTGTATGGGTAAGTGAGTTGGCATCTGAGTGTTATGTAACTGAATGAGCGGATATGTTAGTAGATGTATGGGTGAGTGACAGGGTGTGTGAGTGGCTGCATGGGTGAGTGGCTTCATAGGAGAGTGAATGTATCAGTGAGTCAGTATATATGTCAGTGGCTGTATAGGTGAGTGGGTGTGTGAATGGTGTATAAGTGAGTGTATATGATTGGCTGTATGGGTAACTTGGTATATGAGTACCTATATGAGAGAATGGAAGGGTGAATGAGTGCCTATAAGAGTGAGAGGGTATATGAGTGGCTATCAGGGTGAGTGAGTGACTGTGAGTGCCTGTATGGGTGAGTGAGTAGTAGTCCTCGGCAGAGCGGAACTCCACAGATTAACCAAAAAACAACATTGTGCTACATGGAGTTCCCCAAGCAGCAGTGTCATATGTCACGCTGAAGTTTAGCGCCAGGTGTTTGTCCTGTGCAGCACAAATGGCACCACATGTAGTGAAAGAGAGTGCTGCTTTTTTCTGCTGCTCAAGTAGATGTTCTACTTGAGCTACAGCTTCCCCAACAAGAGAGGAAGGTTTCTCAACCTCCTCATTGAGAAATGTTTCCAGTAGGTGGTCTGGAATAAGATTTTCTTCACTTGTACTCACCAACTTCATGTTGGTGAGCCGCATGAGGGGAAAAACTCTGAACCGATACGCAGAGTTTTTTGAAACTCCAAGCTCTATGTGGAGCACAAAGTGGTAAAAATTCAGCAAACTCTGCAAACGGAGCAGAATTTTATGCCTAGTGGCTGTATGGATAAGTGACCTGAAGTGTAAGTAGCTCTATGGGTGAGTTATGTTCAGTTGCTAGAACTCAGGATAGTAAGAATCAATTGAATGAGAACTTTCTAGCATCCCCTCCAGGTCAAAGAAACTGGTGGGAAAGGAGATCAAGTAGTTTGTGTATATATAGAGCCTCTTAACAAGTATGTTAAAAAAATATTTCTGAGCAACTAGATGTAACTTCATACATCTAAACACGTATCACTCCAAAACCTCTTGTTAAAGAATAGAAAAAAAGTTAGTATATGATTTACAAAATTTGACCAACATAACAGTACACATTGCTCATGTAGTAACACTATATCACAATAGGGTAAAACATTTAATTTTCCCCTTTTTACTGTTCTCAGCTTTCATACTTTTACACCAAAACGATGTACTATATGCATAGCCATTGAAATTATGCAGCAGGAGAGGACCAAATTATGAAGCAGGGTTGAATAAATTATGCTGCAAGAAAAGCCAAATATTGTAGCATAATGCAGCATATTTTAGAGTAGCACTACTTCAGCCTTTTGTCATTTTCAAACTTTGTAACACTATCTGGGCATAGATTGCACTCCATTACTACCAATTTCACACTCAAAGTTAGCAATAAGCAAAAGAAAATGTACCATTCCAGTTTTGCAAAGGTCCTTCCATTACACGGAAACATGTGTCGCTGCATTTTTTGTAACTTTCGAACAGTTTGAACTAGAAACAATGTTTTTTTTGGTAAAATCTGCAGATTGTGTGGCAGATGATGGATTATGTGGCAAATGCAGCAAATGCATAATTATGCGAAAATAGCTGCACAATCGCATAATTTAAGTGGCCCTGACTATATGAAGCTTCATCCTTGAACAGTGGGGAAAAAGCAATTGTTTGGATTTGTTGGAGGGAGGACTACCGGGGGGGTCAGGGGGACCACTCCGGGGCACCTTCCTACCGCAAAAGTCTAGCCGAGCGCCGCTGAGAAGCCTCCTAGGGGAGGTCTTTCTCCTAAGATCGTACTAGGCCCAGTAACACCACCACACAGGACTCCGTGTCAGTTGCTTTATATAGGTATTTTATCAACAGTAGCACATTCAAGATTTTTACAGGGGGATCGAGAGATCCAGAAAGAGTCTCAATGTCTTTGTAGGGATAGGGTAGCGGGACAGTCTTAGTACCAGCCTGGTACGGGGAATGCTCTGCGCCAGACCTTGCGTTAGGCCGAAGGAGGCTCCGGGGACCGGAGCGGCAGGTGCTGGTCTCAAAGCAGCTCGGACGTGGAGAGCCGCGACGGTGTCTGTAGGGCTCGGGTGGTAGTTCCGCTTGGGTCGAGCCGCGACACAGTCAGCAGGGCTCTGGTGGTAGGTCCGCTTCGGTCGAGCCGCGACGAGGTCAGCTGGGCTCTGATGGCAGGTTCAACAAGGTCGGGCCGCGACAGCGTCAGCAGGGCCCCAAAGGTTCGTGAAAGTCTTTAAGCACGGTAGAGCCGCGACGTAGTCAGCAGGGCTCAGAGCGTGGTTCCGGGTTGAGTCTTTCTCCGTAGGGTCAGCCGCGATCCGATCAGCAGGGCTCTTGACTCCGGGATACAACTGCCGTCTTGTTGCCGGGTCGCCCCTGATATAGGTCTGGAGCCCTTTGATGTCCGGAACCCTTGCGCCCGGGGGGGGCGGAGAGGCCGGGTCGGGAGCGGCCAGACGCCCAGCAGGAGAGGCGCCAGGCCCAAGAGAGCTGTGGGGCGATCGCACCTAGGTGTGGAAGGACGGTTGGGGGTCCCATCGATACTGCCCTCCGCCGGGAGTGGGGAGGTGTTCACGTGGTATCCCCCGGGCCAGGGGTTGGCGCCCTGATGTCGGGCCTCGCTGGGACCGAGGCCGGGTGGAGCGGGGTCACGTAGGCGGTGACGTAGAGTCACGTACAATTCAAAATGGAGGAGCCCCGAGGTGCATGGGACCTCGTGCGGTTTAGCGAGGAGCAACAGGACCATGCCACGAGGCCGGCTCCAACACGCGTCCCCCCCAGCTGAAGGCAGGAAGAGTCACCCATCTCCTTGGGGGTTCTCCTCGCCGAGGCGGAGGAATCTGGACAGGCCGTCGGCATTGGCGTGGTCGTTGCCGGGCCGGTGTTCCACGGTGAAGTCCATCCCTTGCAGCGAGATGGACCATCGCAACAACTTGGGGTTCTCGCCCCGCATCTGCATTAGCCACCGCAAGGGCCGGTGGTCAGTTTGGACTCTGAAGTGGGTGCCGAAAAGGTAGGGCCGGAGCTTCTTGAGAGCCCATACCACGGCGAAGGCTTCCCGCTCGATGGTGTTCCACCTCTGTTCTCGTGGCAGCAGTCGGCGGCTGATGAAGGCCACCGGTCGGTCGTGGCCCTCGGCGTCCATCTGGGAGAGGACCGCCCCGACCCCGTACTCCGAGGCATCGGTCTGGACCACAAATTCCTTACTGTAGTCAGGGGCCTGTAGCACAGGGGCAGCACACATAGCCGCCTTGAGGGCTTCAAAAGCGGTCTGACAGCGGGGCGTCCAGTGCACCGCCTTGGGCTGTTTCTTGGAAGTGAGCTCTGTGAGGGGCCCCACAATACTGCCATAATCCTTAATAAATCGCCGGTAGTAGCCTGTGAGTCCTAAGAAGGCCCGGACAGCGGTTTGGGTTGCGGGGGGCTCCCACGCCTGGATGGCATCGATCTTTAACTGGAGGGGCGCCACCTGGCCACTCCCCACCTGGTGGCCCAGATAGGTCACAGATCCTTGACCGATCTGGCACTTGCTGGCCTTAATCGTGAGCCCTTTGGAGAGCGGCCAGGACTTCTTGGAGGTGGCCTAGGTGCGCGGCCCAGTGGTTGCTAAAGACGGCAATGTCGTCGAGGTAGGCCGTGCTGAAAGCTTCTAGCCCGGCCAGGACCTTGTTCGCTAGCCTCTGGAAGGTTGCCGGGGCGTTCTTCATACCGAAGGGCATCACCCGAAAGTGGTAGTGCCCATCGGGGGTGGAAAAAGCGGATCGTTCCTGGGCGCCGGGGGTGAGCTTGATCTGCCAGTACCCAGCGGTGAGATCCAAGGTGCTTAGGTAGCGGGCGGCCCCTAAGCGATCGATCAGCTTGTCTGCCCGTGGCAGGGGGTGTGCATCGGACTTGGTGACTGCGTTCAGGCCCCGGTAGTCTACACAAAATCTGAGTTCCGGGGGGGTGCCGGGGGCGGCGGCCTTCGGCACCAAGACCACAGGGCTGGCCCACGGGCTGTCGGATGGCTCGATGACTCCGAGGGCGAGCATCTTGGAGACCTCGGTCTGTATGCAGGCTCGGACTCGGTCGGGTACTCGGTAGGCACGGTGTCGCACAGGGGGGCTGTCCCCGGTGTCCACGTCGTGGACGCACCAGGGGGTCACCCTGGGCGTGAGAGAGAAGAGGGCAGCGAAGGGTTGCAGCAGCTTTCGGCAGTCATGGCGCTGTTCGGGTGTCAGGGTGGCGGAGAGGTGGACGCCCTCCAAGGAGCCGTCTTGGCCCGAGGACCCCAGGAGGCCTGGTAGGGGCTCGGAGTCGCTTTCGCCCCCATCGTCGGTAGCCAGCAGCAGGCTTAGTTCAGTTCGGGCAAAGTGGGGCTTGAGCCGGTTGGCGTGTAGGACCCGGAGGGGGTTCCTCGGGGACTCCATGTCGACCAGGTAGGTGACGGGGCTCTTCCTCTCGACCACCTTGAAGGGCCCGGTCCACTTGTCCTGCAGGGCGCAGGGGTCCACGGGCGACATGACCCAGACTTGCTGGCCCGGCTCGAACTCGATGGTCGAGGCATTTTCGTCATACCAGCGTTTCATGTCTTCTTGGCTGGCCTCGAGGTTGGCTTCTGCCAGGGCCCGGGACTTCCGAGTCTGGTTCCGCCGGGTCAGGAGGTACCGGTAAACGTCGGGGGGGGCATCTTGGATGTTCACCTCCCAGCCCTCCTTGACCAGGCTGAGGGGCCCTCGGACGGGGTGCCCATACTATAGTTCGAAGGGGCTGAAGCCCAGGGATTTCTGTGGTACCTCTCGATAGGCGAACAGGAGGCAGGGCAGCAGGACGTCCCATCTCCTCCTCAGGGGCTCCTCCAGGCCCTTGATCATCCCTTTCAAGGTTCTGTTGAATCGCTCGACCAGTCCGTTCCCCTGTGGGTGGTAAGGGGTGGTGAATTTGTAGATGACCCCACATTGTTGCCAGAGGGATCTCATGTACTTTGAAATAAAGTTCGTACCCCTGTCGCTCACCACTTCTCGGGGGAACCCCACCCTGGAGAAGATGCCCATCAGGGCCCGGCCCACCACTGGAGCTGTCACAGTGCGGAGTGGGATGGCCTCGGGGTATCGGGTGGCGTGGTCGACCAGTACCAGGATGAAGCGGTGTCCCAGGGCGGTTCGGGGGTCGAGGGGCCCCACGATGTCGATCCCTACTCGTTCGAACGGGGTGTGGACGGCTGGAAACGGTTGGAGGGGGGCCTTGACCCGACCCCCAGTCTTTCCGCTAGCTTGGCAGGTCGGGCAGGACCAGCAGTGGTGGTCCACGTCTCTCCGCATTCGGGGCCAATAAAAATGGGTCACTAGGCGGCTGTAAGTTTTGTCTCGCCCGAGGTGTCCGGCGAGGGGCACGTCATGCGCCAGGTTCAGGAGGAACTCTCGGAATCGGAGGGGAACCACCAACACCCGGCCAGCTCCCAGTTCGGCGACTTTCTGCTCGCTATACAACAAGTCATTGTCCCAATAGATCCAGTGGGTTCCCGTGGGGTCCCCCGAGGCCTGGACGGCCGCTTGCTGTCGGGCCCCCTCGAGGGATGGGCAGGCCTTCTGCTCTTGCTGGAATTGTTCGCGGGTGGGGCCCCCGTCGTGGCGCCACTGGGCCAGCTCGGGGATCTCGCTGAGGGAGGCGGCCTCGTCGGGGGAAAGTTCGGGGGGGTCTGGCCTCATCGTCAGGTTTCTCCGTGCCGAATGAGGGTGGCAGTTCCTGACCCGTAGGCTCGTCGGGGGCCGCGGCAGCGGCAGCGGCTTGTTGGGCAGTCATGGACCGGGTGGTGGCGCAGGCCCACTCGGGCAGCCCTAGCATCCCCAGATGCTCTCGGCGCTCCACCTGGGCCCAGGGGGAGCTCTCTAGGTCGTTCCCCAGGAGGCAGTCCACCGGGGCGTCGTCGCGGACAGTTACTTTTAGAGTGCCTGACACTCCTCCCCACTCGAAGGGGATCCTGGCCATCCGGCACATGCTTTCGGTGTTGTCCGCGGTCCGGACAGGGCATAGGACATGCGGCAGGATTTGTTCGGGGGTCACCAGTTGGCAGCGAACAGCGGTCACACTGGCCCCAGTGTCCTGGAGGGCTTCGGCCCGTTGTCCATTAATGGTGACCCACTGCTGGTACTTCTGGGTGTTGCTTGGGATGGCAGCTCGGGGCACCATTTCTCGTGGTCCCAGGCATACAAGGGACATGGCAGCTGGTTCCCACTCGGGGGTCCCGTCCTCGCGGCTTTCCTCCTCTTCCTCTCCTTCCCCCAGGGCTGCGGCGGCTATTTGTCGGGGAGGGGGCCCAGTGGTCCCGTTCCGTCGGTTCACCGGGCAGGCTGGGTCGCTCGCATAGTGGCCTGTCTGTTGGCAGCCGAAGCAGGTCACTGTTGGTCGGGGTCCAGGCCTGGCGATGGGGGTCCCTCTCCGGACCATGTTCGGGGACGTGTGGTTGGCGGCTTGGCCTCGTGGCGGGCTTCTGGGCGGCCCCGCCGGAAATTCTCGACTGCGGTGGGACCCCCCTCCCCTGCCCCGCTGGCGAGGAGGTCCCGTGGTACTCCGTTGGTAGTCCCCCACGGGGTTCCGGGGGACCCGGGTGTTGACCCATCGGTCGGCTTCGGCGGCGAGCTTCCGGGGCTCGGTCAGCTTACTGTCCAGGAGGTGTTGCCTTAGTTCCACAAAGCAGTTGTTGGCGAGGTGCTCCCAGACAATGAGGTCGAACAGTTCGTTGTACGAGGTGACCTTGCTCCCTTTTATCCACCCTTCAAAGGCCCGGCTGAAGAAGTCCACGTATTCGACCCATGTGGTACCGGGGAGCTTCTTGCAGACACGGAAGCGCTGACGGTACATCTCGGCTGATAGTCCGTAGCGTGTGAGTAGGGCTTCTTTCATGTGGTCGTATGATGTCATCACCGCGTCGGGGAGTTGCAGCAGGGTGTCCCGGCCCTCGCTGAGGAACCTCCCCCATAGGCCGGCACCCCAATCCTTCCGGGGTACCCGATGGGAGGTCATGGCTTCCTCGTAGGCTCGGAACCACTGCTGGATGTCGTCGTTTTTGTAGTATTCCTTGACGACATCCTTGGGGATATGAACCTTTGGTTCGGTTGGTGGCAGAGCGTCCCGTGCCCCGGGGGTGCTGGTCTCCCCCGTTTTGGATTTTAGTTCGAGTTCCTTGAGGCCCCTCTCGTGCTCGAGGGTTAGCCGTTTCTCTTCTAGTTCTCGATGCCGTTTCTTTTCTTCGATTTCCTCCTGCAGCCGTAGTTGTTCCAAGGCTAGTTTCTTCTCCGCTAGCAGGAGTTCACCGTCCAGCCGGAGTCGTGCGAGGTCCATTTCGTGTGTCCGGACCCTCTCCCTTTCTTGCATTTCTTCGGGGGATAGGCCGGCTTCCGGGATGCTTCGCCCTCCATCTGTCGGGGTCATGTTCGGTGGCAGGTTTACGTCCCGGGCCGAGGTCCCTTCGGCTCGGGGTGGAGTGGTCTCGGATTCTGCCCAGGCTTTCAGGGCTTTCTGCATTTCTTCCTTGGTGCCCAATCCTGTGGTTGGGATCCCTTTGTCCTTGCAGAATTGTTTCAATTCTTTGTGGGTGTATTCTTCCAACCTTTCTTGCTGGAAGGTTGCGGCCACGGTTGTTTCTTGGCTGCTCATGGTTCTCTTTCTTTTTCCGTATGGGTAGGCAGCGGGTGCGTTACTCGCCTGTACGATTGCGTCTGGCTCGAATCCCGTCGCTGGCCACCAAATGTTGGAGGGAGGACTACCGGGGAGGTCAGGGGGACCATTCCGGGGCACCTTCCTACCGCAAAGGTCTAGCCGAGCGCCGCTGAGAAGCCTCCTAGGGGAGGTCTTTCTCCTAAGATCGTACTAGGCCCAGTAACACCACCACACAGGACTCCGTGTCAGTTGCTTTATCTAGGTATTTTATCAACAGTAGCACATTCAAGATTTTTACAGGGGGATCGAGAGATCCAGAAAGAGTCTCAATGTCTTTGTAGGGACAGGGTAGCGGGACAGTCTTAGTACCAGCCTGGTACGGGGAATGCTCTGCGCCAGACCTTGCGTTAGGCCTAAGGAGGCTCTGGGGACCGGAGCGGCAGGTGCTGGTCTCAAAGCAGCTCGGACGTGGAGAGCCGCAACGGTGTCTGTAGGGCTCGGGTGGTAGTTCCGCTTGGGTCGAGCCGCGACGAGGTCAGCTGGGCTCTGATGGCAGGTTCAACAAGGTCGGGCCGCGACAGCGTCAGCAGGGCCCCAAAGGTTCGTGAAGGTCTTTAAGCACGCTGGAGCCGCGACGTAGTCAGCAGGGCTCAGAGCGTGGTTCCGGGATGAGTCTTTCTCCGTAGGGTCAGCCGTGATCCGATCAGCAGGGCTCTTGACTCCGGGATACAACTGCCGTCTTGTTGCCGGGTCGCCCCAGATATAGGTCTGGAGCCCTTTGATGTCCGGACCCTTGCGCCCGGGGGGGCGGAGAGGCCGGGTCGGGAGCGGCCAGACGCCCAGCAGGAGAGGTGCCAGGCCCAAGAGAGCTGCGGGGCGATCGCACCTAGGTGTGGAAGGACGGTGGGGGGTCCCATCGATACTGCCCTCCGCCGGGAGTGGGGAGGTGTTCACGTGGTATCCCCCGGGCCAGGGGTTGGCGCCCTGATGTTGGGCCTCGCTGGGACCGAGGCCGGGTGGAGCGGGGTCACGTAGGCGGTGACGTAGAGTCACGTACAATCCAAAATGGAGGAGCCCCGAGGTGCATGGGACCTCGTGCGGTTTAGCGAGGAGGAACAGGACCACGCCACGAGGCCGGCTCCAACAGGATTGTAGAAAAAAACCTAACTTCACAGTACATCATTGTAAATAAGTGACACTATTCATTGCACTCGCTACAAGTTTTTTCACAAATATGTGCACTTACCACAGTAAAGTAAACAAGCCTGCCTTAAAACTTTTCTCTTTATTACTATACCTGGTACACTAGTACTAATACATGTAAACCACAGTTGAATTTTAGAGATCCTTTTGAAAACATCACCCCTTGAAGGCTGAATGATGCCTGAAATTAAGATGATCTATGTACACTACATACAATAAATTACTTTTTCCCTCAGAAACAGTACATAGAAGTTTGGTTGAAGAAAAAAAGCGTACAATTTTGAAGTTTAAAAAGTAGTTTTGGTTCTAATTGAAAATTGCTGTGATTCCAATGTGTCCATCCAGTTTTACTATTTTATTAGAGAGTGCAGTATCCACATGCTATATTAACAGCTCCTTTTTGATAGACAAAAGGACTTGAATTTTGGAGAACTTTTTCAAGACATGACCCCTGATAGGCCGAATGATGTCTAAAAGATTGACGATCTGTGTACAAGAAACACCGTACATTAATTGATCCCCAGAATGCCCCTTAGAACTTGGGTAAGAATTTGTAGTTTGAAAGGCAGTTTTTGTTTAAATTTAAGGTTGCTGTCATTGCATTCCTTCCATCTCATTTACATTCTTTAGATAGACAGTGCAGTGTCCAGCTGTTGCATCAACTCCTTCATGTAAAATAATAACTATATTACTATAAGTTCTTCCAGAAATTGATATTTGTCCAGATTTGAAATTTGTAATTGCAGTTTGCAGTTTAGATCTATCAGCTCTGAATAGTAGTAACAATAATATAAGGTATTTCCCAGTTCTTTGTAGATGCAACGTAGACATAGCATCTGATCTACAATTTAGGCAGGACATATTTTGGTTTGCGTTTTTAATCAATGCGTCAAAAGAAACAGTTTTGTAATCTGGGAGACGGTTTAACTGAGCAATCTTCACAGTCATGGTTCTATTTGTAATGCAGTTCAAGCAAGTAATCAATATCTTCTACAACTTCAAGCATAACCATTTAAAATTCTTGTGCATCATGTTGAATGTTGAAAGTAAATATTAATGATCTGCTACATAAATCTCAAAGGTCCCGAATGCCTGAAGCAGACTTTAGGATAGTGCTGTCACTGAGTAAATGCTGGAGAGCACAATACATTTCAGAACACAATCTGTTGTTTTTTTTTGTTAATTTTGATTGACAAGATGTGGTAAAAAGTACATTGAGAACAACATTTGCATAGCAGTTGACACATGAACTGTTTTCCAACTGGTATCCTACAATATCTCCCTCATTTTCCAGTTTTCTCTTCTTGACGCATTCTAGCTTTTTCTGGTTTGCTTTCTTTTCTTGAACAAGTTATGCAAAAGCAAACCATTAAATAGAGAACTTATTAGAGGAATAAATTCACATAGGAAAGACACAGGGAGACGGAAAGTGTAGAGATACATATATTTAAAAATACTCAACACATGATGGACATATTACGTCATATGTACAGATCATATGGACAAGAAGCACTGCGTGACATTTACTGGCAATGTAACCCACAAAATACTGTGCACAAGTGCTCGTGAAAATTGTGACTGCACAAGTGACACATGAAGTGGTATATACAGCGGTGAACAAGGGGGCGCAACAGAGAGAACAATGGTACATTAAATGTGGCAAAATTTTGGGCATCCAAACAATTAATGTTAGAGGTTTACAAGGAGCAATAGATCGAATGCCCGTGGCCAAAAGGGCACCAAAAATAACGCTGTTGAAGTCGACGGCGTTTCGGCCTGTAGAGATCTAGGCCATCATCAGGACTGGTTACATATACTTGGGGCAGTGTTGAAGACAACCGGAAGGCAGAATCGACCAGTGGGACACGGCACGGATTCCCTGGGGCTGATTCATTCGCCTTCCAACCATTACCTATTGACTGGGTTCCTCGCCCCCAATTAACTTAGTTAAACAATTCACGGACCTCTTATACTTTCCTGAGGCCGTGTCCCACTGGTCGATTCTGCCTTCCGGTTGTCTTCAACACTGCCCCAAGTATATGTAACCAGTCCTGATGATGGCCTAGATCTCTACAGGCCGAAACGCTGTCGACTTCAACAGCGTTATTTTTGGCGCCCTTTTGGCCACGGGCATTCGATCTATTGTTCCTTGTAAACTTCTAACATTAATTGTTTGGATGCCCAAAATTTTGCCACATTTAATGTACCATTGTTCTCTCTGTTGCGCCCCCTTGTTCACCGCTGTATATACCACTTCATGTGTCACTTGCGCAGTCACAATTTTCACGAGCACTTGTGCACAGTATTTTGCTGGTTACATTGCCAGTAAATGTCACGCAGTGCTTCTTGTCCATATGATCTGTACATATGACGTAATATGTCCATTATGTGTTGAGTATTTTTAAATATATGTATCTCTACACTTTCCGTCTCCCTGTGTCTTTCCTATGTGGATTTATTCCTCTAATAAGTTCTCTATTTAATGGTTTGCTTTTGTATACCTTGTCCTCACAATGAATTCCACATTGAGACATTGTTTTTTGATATAATGTACAGCCCCAGTCTCACTGTGGTTTATGGGCTACCTCCTGTGGTCTGATATTGTCTTCTTTTTTTGAACATCAGTTGACTCTTTTGTAAGCTTCCATTTTGAACATAGCACCCCATTTCTCATAAATAGGGTACTGACCCAAATGAGGAGCACATAGACTTCTTAACCGATTGTACTGTCTTGCACAGCTTGCATCAGGACTAACTTCCTTATCATCAAATTCCACTAAAAATAAACCAGACAATGTCTAACTTGGGCGAATGCTACAACCAACATACCTTCTTTAAATACAGTACTTCCAATATTAATTAAAGCTGCATCTACACTTAAGCATTGAGATTTATGGATAGTTACAGCATATGCTAAAGACACTGGAAACTGTTGCTGCTGGACATGTAAGTCCTTGACAAGCAAACAATCTGCTGCACACCATCAACCTGATCAAATGTTATGTCTAAGTAGTCTCCCTCATCTCTATTTGGAAAATTAATTAAATCAATAACTTTGCTCATACCACCATTTACTAACCCTTCCTTCACATTGACTTTACCCCACACAATTACCCAACACTTTGCACAAGCATAAACACTTTTCTAATCCTGCAGTTCTCGATACAGACTTTTCCAAAAATCCAATTTTGCCTTTAGTCTCTCAGTTGTTAGCATTGTTACTCCCTGGTGTTCCCTTTTATCAATAGCTGTAATTTCGGAAATATCTTCTTTCTCCAGCTTCAGTATTGTTCATTGAGTTTTGAGCATTCTTAAAGTGTAGGCATTAAACAGACTATACATTTGTCTTTTTTCAATGAAATTGTACATTAGTTATGCTGTTGTGTTGTCAAGTGAAAATAGTTTCTTGGTAAGTCGATTTTCCAAAGTATGCTTCCCCTCCTTTGTCAGAACTCCTACTCTAATGTCCTTCAGGATATCTCCATATTCCACATCGGATGCTTGACACATTTTCTTCACCAGCTCCATGTATTTAAAGTTTAACCAAATATTTACATTGCCAATACTTCCCAAAGAATTTATTTTTTCACTATGGAGAAGTGTCTTGAAAACAGGCTGCCCTTTCACTGGAGTAAGTTGCAGTAGGCCACCAAGGACAATTGAATGTTTTCCTCCAAACATAATGTCATACTCAGTTTTTAAAATCTGCTGCATTTTAAAGAAGGCAAGCATTAAGTTTGAAACCATTCACACCTCCCTGGTGATTAAAAGCTTCAGTTTCTTCCCTTGACACCTCATGACAAGCTTCACCAGATAACTTCTGTTTTTACTGTTTATTGGCATGTTCAACAGGTAGCATAAGTAGTCAGTGTAAAGTAATTCCTTTTAATGCTGTGTGCAGCTAATCCAGTTTGTGATGTTTCGACATATGATGTATTTGATTCTGTTGTCCTCTGTAGGTAAGCTGTTGAGAGCTATACTTAGAAAGCTTTTACCAGTGCCAGCCTGACCACTAATGTATACTAGAACTGGTTTAAATGAGGAGCATTCATATTCTTTCTTCTCGTGCAGAAGTCTATGCTCTATTTTATCTTTTACTTCAATTTAAATTTCTTTCTGTTCATCATTCAGATGTGCTACCTAGTGTTGGAAATCTACACTTTTCTCTCTTGCTCGTTGCATTGCAGTCTCCACCTCAATCATGGCTATAGCTGCTTCATTTTGAATAGCTGGTTATCCAAGTGGATCTTGACTCAGTGGTCCACAACTTTGGCTGCTTTGAGAACTCTCTTCAGCTATCTCAGCAGCGATGTTTTTTTCCTGTTCAATTACATCTTTCAACATTTGCATGTAGTTTGAAAAGATTGGATACTGAATGCTGTCTTTTGCAGCATTGAAAGAATCTTCATAGCTGTCGTAGACTCCAAGTAGTTCTGCTTCAGCACACCAAGGCTTGCACGGTTGCAGAAGAGCCAAATAAAAATCTCTCTTCTGTCTGCAGTTTCGCAGCTAGGTTTTCTGTGGTTAATTACATTTCCTTTGCTATGTCTCACCAAAAATTGTCACACCCAACTACTGCATATTTCCCTTCTCCTATGTTTTCTGATACATTACCCTTATATCTATAGTGTTGAAGTGCTTAACAAAGGCTCATGTTTTTTAGGTGTTGACTCCTTCTTGGATAGTATGCATCAAACATATTTAACTTCACAATATCTCTGCTTTCCGGAACAGACTCTGATAGATAATGAATTTCCGGGAAAGACTTCAACACTACATTTCACATATTTGTAGGGCCTAAACTTACCAAACATTTCCCCTTGACTTCAAGAACAAACTAGCACAGCTCAACCGATTCTAGCACTCGTAGGATCCTGTCTCTGTGTGGAAAAGCATTTTCAAGCTAAAGCTCTACAATTTCTTGCTAAGACTCTTTTCTCCAGAAATCTCCTCCCACATGTCCTTCATCTCTGACTTCTCTGGTTTTGTTATAAGTGAAGTGATGTAACTAGCAACAGCAATGAAGTTTCTACAACAAACTGTATATCCATATTCGCATTCCACATTTTCGGAATTACAGGATTGTAGTCATTAATATACTTTGAGGCCGCTGTTCCTCTCAGGTTGTATGTGTTTTTCTGTGATTTTCGTGTTAGTGTATGCCTACCTACAGACAAAAAGCTGTTTACTCTTCCTTGTGAATCCAAAATGACATCTTGTATAAAATGTACCTTTGCCTGTGTTTTTTCAACAACAGTACTTCCCACATCTATAAGTTTGAAAGCGCTGAACTTGTTGTCTCAAGCTCTTTTGACCACTGTCTTTTGGGGTGGCACACGTCACATACTGTTTGATGAAAGACAAGATAGACTCATCACTGTCTGTTCCAAATTCCGGTGCATCCTTTATCCATAAGAGCATGTGAATATGAGGAGCACCTCTTTCTTTGTTCTCTTTTCACACAAAGAAATCATTTACTTCACCAAAAGGAGGTTTTGTATTGTTGCAGATGAAAAACATAGCTTGAAATCTGTAGTTAAAATATTTGCAAACATTAGTGGGATCCGAGAAGCAATGTTCTCCGGCTGTCTTCACAGGGATTTCTTTAATGTTAGAGTTTGCTTCTCTCAAACACTCAAGCAGATAATCCCAGTCATACTCAGCACAGCTCAGTGTCAGAAACCAAGTAGGTGCACCTAGATTTTTTAACATACAGTTCAGTTCTCCAGGAAGGTGGGCCCAATACTCGTTTGCACCACCTTGGCTTGCCATCAAATTAATTAAGCTGTATTCTAAGTTTTCATCATTTTCATGAACGTTGTCAATGAATTGCTTTGCAGAGAGATTTAGTAGATTAATTCCTTTTTTAGTATGTGGTTAACAGTATATGAAAGTCTGACAAGTCACTCTCAAATATAGGATGAAACATGTAGGGAATACACTGCCAAAATCTTGGATCCTCTTTGCATAATCTGGTTGACCAGTAATCAGCTGCTGGTACCTGTACAGTGTGATCATCAAAGTGGCCAACTTTTCCAGTGGGACACAGTTTTGGAAAACAGCGGGCTTCTATACTTTTCTCTCATATAGTCATGGGAGCTACTTTTGCTTGCTTCATTTGAAAGAGATCAATGGCAGCACTGATTATTTCTCTAGGATGCAGAGGATGGATGCTGAAGTGTTTGAAAATCTCTTCTGATCTGGATCAATCTACTTTTTGAATCTGTCTACTTGATTGTAATGTTTCATCCTCTACATGTGTCACATCTCGTACAACATCAACATTTTTATAATAAACATTATTTTTTACCAGGTATACTGTTGCTTTTTTTACTTTACTAATATCCATTAACTCTAGCCATATTTTTTTAATCTTTGTAGGCAAACCATATACTAGAATGACAAGTGGTTCATTTACCTCTCTGCGTACACCAACAATGTCAATATTCTGATAAAAATCTAAAGGTAAGTAGATCATTTATCCTTTAAGGCCTTCCTGAAAGTTAGTTAGTAGAAACTTTTCTGTATTCGGCTCCATGTGAACTATAGTCTGAAATGAGTGTAAACATTGTATGAAAAGGGATTTATAAATATTTAAATCTTGTAGTTCTTGTGGAATAAATACAAATTTTAACTTGTTATGTACTGCTCTAGCTGGCATTTTTTTATTCTCCATTTTATCATATCAGTGCTTGCATATAACTTGCAATGTGGACAAGTCAAACTGTTCTTCTACAAATAAATAAATAGCAAATTCTTGCCACTTATCCCTATTCTCCTGTTCAGTTTTTGAGAATACAACTACATTGTGAGTTTGGCTTTTGTCAACATTTGACAACAAATACAAACACAGTTTAGTTTCTCTGAAGAAACTGTGTTAAACTTCCTAATCTCTTTTGTAAAGGTATCAACACTAATATCGGTGTCCTATTCCTCTACACCTGCACATATCAACTCCTCATTTTCTCTACACTCCTCTTCAGGACCGAGGAACCGTAACTGAACATCTTCACAAACCTTTTCTACCTCTGCTACTGTACTATGCAAAAGAGCTCTATTAATTTCTCCTAAACAGAGTGCAGGAGATTTGACATGGTAAAGCCTCCTTACAAAATTTGAACAGCTAACATTCTGAAGTGATGGAAGTTGCTTTGACACACTTTGGGGCTTGTTGTAATCCTGGACAGATGAGCATCTGATCGACATCGTAACGGAATTGGGACCGACCGTCAAGTAGTCGGAGATCCCACCAGCCTAACTATGATGCAACCGCTGTGTAGGTGGTCAAAATAATAAATTTTTCCATTGCGAGTTGTGCTGCAGCCAAAAAAGGGCTGAAACACATGACACAATGGAAAACAGATGTTCGTAAACATCCATGCCCCATGTGCCAGGCACTATATGGCATCCTGGCTACCTTTTCATGCCTTTTCCTGAACATGTGTGACTGTAAGTGTGCATGTAACTCACTGAGACTTTAAACTATATGTGTTACCTTTTAATCACATACCACCCTTTCCTATGCCTACCTACGGCCTATCTTAAGGGTTACTTTTAAGTAGTAGAAAGGGGAGTCTAAGACTTACAAAAGAGTTTTAAATGCTAACTTGACATAGCACTAAAATTGTACACACAGGCTCTGCAGTAGTAGGCCCGAGTCATGCCGGATACATAACAGCTCTATGTGTGTGTGTGAATGTTTAAGTGCCTCTGACACTGTGTAAATAGGTATATATCAGTGGGCCTATCATGTTATACATATGTATGTGAGTTTCAGTATGGATAGGAGACAGGATCTATAACTAGACACATGGGTCTGTAAGTGCACATGTAACTCAATCAAACTCGAAACAACATGTGTAATCTTTAAAGCTGATAGTGCCCTGCCTGATGGCAGTAAGGATGGGAGACTGGATGTTTGACTGGACATATGGGTCTGTAAGTGCAAATGTAACATAATGAAACTTCGAAGAACATATCTTATCTTTTCAGTTCATAGCTCCCTGCCCTATGGCCTACTTACAGCCTACCATAGAAGTGACTTATATGTCATAGAAGAGAAGTTTAACGCCGAGAAATGTGTTTTGAATGTCAGCCCGGGCTAGCAGGAAAACTGCATACACACGCTCTACAGTGTCAGAATCCAGATATGTTTGAATGCCTCTGTTACCACTGGATACACAAGTGCTTTATGGGTGAGTAATCGTGGCTGGTGGGTGTTACCAGGGTTCACACAGAGTTTGTCAGGACCCATTTTAGGCCGTGGCACATACCAAAATGGTGGTTTCACTCAGAGACCACCTGTTCCAAGGTAAGTATTAGCATGTGTGATTGGTTTGTGCTCTTTTTATTCAAATAGATCTATAGGGTGAGTTCATCCCCAATTTTTGTTTTATCCGTCATGTATGCAGAAAAAGTTGAGTACTCGTTTGCGGTAGTCTTATCTTCTTTATTTAAAGACATGTCTAAAATACGAAACAGCCGAAACGTGTTTCTCCCATGGGCCAGCAGGCCAGGGCTTTCTCAAGGCTGATTGAGATAATGAAAATGATAAGAAACAAAGGAAGAAACCAAGAGATCAACATGTCAAAAAAAGAAAATATTATAATGTGGCGAACAGAGAGAAAGGAGGCAAAAGAAAGAAAAGTCTGATACATGTAGGCAGAGGTGAAAAAAAAGAATATGTGTAACTTGTAGCAGCGCAGCTACCCGCTTGCAACCTTTCAGATGACGCCTTGTTCATTCCCATTCCTAAAGGGATCGCGTCCTCCTGTTTACTCATTGGTGTTTTGGCTGTCCTCGTGACACTCTTTTCCTTTGTCACTCATATGCAAAGATACAGATCTATTTGAATGAAAAGACGGAGTATTTGAGTGGCTCAGATATTTCCGAAATAAGCATCTAATTTGTGGTATGGATTGTACACTAACTGTTTAACTACATATATGGGTCTGGAAGTACACAATGACTCACTGAAATTTAAAAGTGCATGTCTTACCTTCTTAGCACTTAGCACTCTGTCCTACAGCCTACTTACAGCCTAGCTTAGGGGTGACTTCTATTTACCAGTAGGGAAGTTTAAACCTTGGTAAGGACTTTTAAATACCTACTTAACCGGGCAGTAAAACTGCACACAGGCTGTGCAGTAGCAGGCATGAAACATATTTAATGAGGAAGCTGTCTGGATGGGTTGCTTGCTTTAACCAGTATTTGGCTATCTATCAAAGTGAGTATACCAGTACCTGTGCACGGGTGCCACTGGATATGTAAGTGACTGGGTCACTATATGACTTTCTGGCTTAGAAACGATTTGGATCTCCAAATTGGTATGTAAGTAGCTGAATGAATTACTTACTAGCGCTGTTGGAGACTGTTGAGATGTATTACTGTGTGCGACACTGGTGTTGTTACTGGTAAATACATAAATACTGTAACATAAGAGAATGTGTAAGTGCCTCTGTCGCTGTCTGACTGAGTGTATGGATGGCTCTATGATTTTTTAAATAGGTATGTTAGTCAGTGCATAGATAGATGAGAAGATGTATAACTGGGTATATTGGTCAGCAAGTATGTTTCTAACTTACAGAAAATTCAACCTACATGTTTTCCCTTTTAAATACATACCGTCCTACCCTATTAGCTACCAACAGCTTACATTAGGAGTGATTTATATTTAATAATAAAATCAAACCTTAAAACTTTGCAAGGTGTTGTAATTGTCAGCTCAATATAGTAGTGCAAACTGCAGACACAGGTTTTGGAGTAGCACACCTTTCACATATTTGAATACATGTTTCTAAGTGTTTCACTCTCACACGTACAATATATACAATATGTCTACTAGTATATGCAGTGCTTATGACCTCACATATTACATCCCTCATGACATGGTCAGTGACATCACTGATGACATCTCAATTGACATCACTGATTATATCTTTTTTGCCCTCGCTTCCATGAAGCGAAGCAAAGTTCGCTCCTTGCAAGCCATAGCAAACTGCAATGTCCCAGGAGTGGGCACCCTGGGACATTGCTTGAGCCGGCCCTAGGAGGTCGCAGTCCCCAGAGCCATGCAGCCCACCTTCAACATGATTAAAGCCCCGGGGAGGTGGCGGTCCCAGGGGCTACATTGGGGGGCTGGATCCCCCCTGGCTTCTTTTTCATTTAGCCCCAGGGAGTTGTCAGTCCCTGGGGCTGCGGGGGGCTACATGCCACCTGCATTTAAAAACATTAGCCCCAGGGAGGAGGTGGCCTGAGCCTGCATGGGGCAGGTACCCAGCACGCCTTTATTTCAAAATGAAATTCCCTGGGGGGTGGCAGTCCCAGGGGCTGCGGGGGCCCATGTGGCCCCCCACATTTAATGAACATAGCCCTGGTGAGGTGGTAGTCCCCAGGGCTGTGGGGCCCGCGCAGGCCCCTGTATGTGTTTTGATCATTGCCCCCAGGACCTGGCCCACACAGGGGCTTTAGCGAAATGAAGCGCAAGAGCCCACGCCTTGTTTATTTGTTTTTTTTGGTTTGGCTGGATTCGTGGACCTAATGAGACTCCCACTGAATTTTTAAAAGAAAATGCTTTTTTCTCACAAGATGGCTGCCAACACGTCCTGGTTTGAAGTGTTGACTGCCAATCAGATCGCAGGGTCGAGATCAGGATGGTACATAGATCCTTCACATTGATATATGGATATCTGAGAAATATTTACATTTCTCAGGAACTACTGAACACCATTGAACAAAAAGAGTGATTTCTGAACCAAGAGCTACAGTTTTGCCAAATTTGGTGTCATTCTGTTCAGCAGTTCGGTCTGTAGCAGTGTCTAAAGTTTCCCATGGAAATCAACATGGAGAAAATGAGTTTTGGGACCCTCCCTTTTTCTCAACCCCGCTTGACAAATCACCCCGAAACTTTCAACAAAGGAGCTGACCTGACCGCCCTATGAGTTTTACAAATTTTGCGAAGATTCTTTAATCAGCGCCAAAGATATTGGCAAAAGAAAAAATGCTTTTTGAATAGAAACAAAGTTATATATATATATATATATATATATATATATATATATATATGTATATTACCTACTGGCGGTCGCCAGTAGGTAGTTATAGTTGGGACCACGTTTCCATAGGAAATCTGCAACATTCTATTTTGAATAACTTTGGCGCCGGTCGACGAATCCTCGCAAATTTTTCAAAATAGGTGGGGCGCTACGCTCCGCTCCTACCCTGAAAGTCTCGGGGGGATTCGTCAAGTGGGGGCTGAGATAAAAGGGGGGTCCCAAAACGCGTTTTTCCCATGCATTTTTCCATAGGACCTTTAGACACAGCTACAGCCCGAACGGCTGAACAGAGTTCCTTGAAATTTGGCAGAGAGGTAGTCTACAGGTCAAGGAAGTTCCTTTTGTAGGTTTGGTGTAAATCTGTTTGGTAGATTCTGAGAAAATAGCCTTTAAATCAATATATATATCTGAGCCAGCTTACGGTGCGCTTACGGTGCGCTTACCGTACGCGTACGGTGACGTGCGCGAGCGCGATTCTGATTGGCCGTTAGATCTTAGTAAACATTCGAATCGGTCGAAACCAGGAAGCGGCGGCCGCCATTTTCTCTCTCGTACTCTGACAGGGGGGTGAAAAACAAAGTGCAAAAACATGTAAAGGGGCTGTTTAGACAGCTCCCAAGCACCTAGCCATGTCGAGGGAGTCCCCAACGATCCCCCAAGTGAAAAAAGGCAATTTTAATTTTTTCGAAAATTTCGCCGATTACGCTTACCGTACGCGTACGGTAATAAATAATAAAAAAAAATATCCACATTCTCCCCACCCCGTGTGCAAATGGTGCCCGAAGGGCACCATTTGTGCATGTCTTATGACATCAAAACAAAACATATATTTTACCTGTCACAAGGATGCTCATCATATGTCTTCCATGTGCGCACGGTGCGCGAAGCGCATCGTGCGTTCATGGCCCATCTAGCGTAACGTGAGCACGCGGTGCGCGAAGCGCACCGCGTGCTCACTGTGCGCGCACGGTGCGCGAAGCGCACCGTGCGCGCACGGAACGAACTGCGTTAAGTGGGCGCGCACGCCACAAATGGCGTAAAGTAACTTAGCATTTAAAAAAACGTACAAATTCAAACCATAGATTTCACACACGTTATAGTTAGGAATTAGCATTTAAAAAACCTTGCAAATTCACTGAAAAAACCATAGGTTTCACACATGTTATAGTTAGCTGGACATTTTACTGATAAAAAAACAATGAAATTCCCCCGTTATAGTTACTGTAGGCAACTATAACTCACGCGACCGTAATCCTCTGCTGATGACATATGTGTCTTTATGAAAAAAAAATATTTGTAATATATGTATAGCTAAAATTTAATGGAAGAAGACATGGGCAAATAAGTGTCTAAATACAGTATTAGCATCAGCAGAGGTTTGCGGTCGCGTGAGTTACAGTTGCCTACAGTAACTATAACAGGGGAATTTCATTGGTTTTTTATCAGTAAAATGTCCAGCTAACTATAACATGTGTGAAACCTTTGGTTTTTTCATTGAATATATATATATTCACAAACAAGACCTCCAGGCACAGGAGCCCCTGACCCTTCAGGGCAGCCTCACAGCAATGGTCCCGGAGAGACCCATCTTACTGATACACCATCACAGACAGAAACTGAGGCTCAATACCGGAGTTGAGGATTTTAATTGTAGGTACAGCAACGCATTTAAAACTCCGTCTCCTTACGCATTTTGGCAACCTTTCGCCTTGCTCACAGGTTGGAGTATGTAAATCCCAAATTAAGTCGTGCGCACTTTTTCATTACAAAGTCACGTGACAGTTTCATAAACATCAAGCCCCATAATGCATTTCTTTAAGCGTTTGCTGCAGGGGATTTATTAACAGCCATCTGCCTTCGAAAATGAAAAGTTATCAATTGTGCTTGCATTGTACATAGTGGGATATCATCTATAAACTGTCAAATGCAAATTGTATCATGCTCAGTGCTCCATACTTTTCGGTAACTACACCAAAAGCCTGTCCTCCAGCACGATTGAAGCGGGGGTCACCCCACTTCGAATCCCTTCCAACACCGCCGTAGATTTGCGACATTTGTATTGCTTTGGTTAGGCTCCTGGCGGTGAGTGGGTCGAGCTCCAGATTCAATATTCACAAACAAGACCTCCAGGCACAGGAGCCCCTGACCCTTCAGGGCAGCCTCACAGCAATGGTCCCGGAGAGACCCATCTTACTGATACACCATCACAGACAGAAAGTGAGGCTCAATACCGGAGTTGAGGATTTTAATTGTAGGTACAGCAACGCATTTAAAACTCCGCCTCCTTACGCGTTTCGGCGACCTTTCGCCCTGCTCACAGATTGGAGTATGTAAATCCCAAATGAAATCGTGCGCGCGTTTTCATTACAAAGTCACGTGACAGTTTCATAAACATATATATATATATATATATAAATATTCTACCGCAAAGTTCGTGCAGAAACCCCAGCCGCTTAGCAGTGTCGGGCCCAGACGGGGTTGTGAATCCCAAAGAATCCAAACACTCGTATCATCCGTCAAAGAAACGATGTCCAGGCCACTTTCTCCTTGTCAGTGTGTTTTTATTTCTTTTTAAATACCCAGTCACTCGACACGTTTCGGAGGGAGACCTCCTTGCTCACGAGTGCAAGTAAATTCTTAGTGTTTATACAAAATCATGTGACACACCTCACGATAATAAGCAGTGAAAAGACTCCTTGAATGGCATGTCTAGTCATCTCTTATCAATAGTTATTAATCAATAACTTCCTACCATGTTAACCTATGTAACAAGGGATTTGCAATGGGAAAAATGACTTGGGCCATTTTTCCAGCACCAGGACTTACAAAAACATATTTTATAAGTACTTGCCTTATATCTACAGGAACCCCACCCCGTGTGCAACTAGGGGAGACTTAAGGGGTTCTGAATCTGTAAAAAGATGCAGATTTTCCCTTTACAATGCTCCTAGCATCAAAGTAGAATTTGAGTAGCACTTTACCACAATGTGGGGAGTGAAATGTGAAATTTCACTTTACCCAGGCATATAAAAACTCATTTTATAAGGGTGTTCCTTATAAATACCTGACCCTCCCACACCTGGGATACCTAGGAGAGACCCTGGGGGTCCCCTAATATGCCAAAACATTGTAGTTTATCCATTTTAAGTGCCCCAACCACCAAAGTCGAGTTTGGGCACAATTTACTTTTTAAAAGCAGTCCTGGCACCCAGGGCCGATTTTAAACTGACATCAGGCCTTAGCAGTGCACCCATGCAACTGCAGAAAAAGGCTGCTGTCTCTAAACCAACATGCCCCAGGCTACTGGGGACTTCTAGGTAGTTTCAATCGCCTGCCCTATTATATACTAGGGACTTATAGGGTAGGTCATGCCAATCACAGGGGTACCCCACCATACCATTGTGTACACTAGTGTATGTAGGTGTTTTAACTGTATTCTAATGTGTCTCTTTCAGCTGAGCACTGGCCCTGGGCCTGGTTAGGCAGAGCCAAGAGTCAGTCAGAGTCAGTTACCACCAGTATAAGTCAGCAAAAAGTTGGGGGGTGCCCAGGGCACAGGATGACTTTGCAACAGTCTGTGAGTAAGTAAATGAGAATAAGAATAGAACTGTGAGTGAGAGTGTGAGTGTCTGAGTGGGTCTGTGAGAGAGTGCAAGAGCATGGGAGTGGGTCTGTGAGTGGATGTGTAAGTTTGTGGGTGGGTGCATGCATTAATGTGTGAGTTAGCGTGTGAATAAATATTTTTTTATTTATCCACTGCAACTTTACATGGGGGTACACACTGAGTGTCCCGATGTGTCTGTGACTCAAACCACATGAAAAAAAAAGATTGGCAGCATTTTAACACTCATAAGGGGTCCCCAAAACTCCTCTACAGTACACCCATGGGGTCAGGGTACCCCTACCCTGACCACCTATGTATCTTGTAAGCTTTATTTCCATTCCCATGACCATTTTTTTTTTTTGCAGAGTTTTATATAGCGCGAACTTGACCTGAATCCAAATCCAACCAGGTATCAGAGCGCTTTACATAGCACCAGTTATGTTACATGAGGGCACATTCATTTTTGTTAGGCACAGGTAGATTAAGTGATTTGCCCAGAATCACAGGATGTTTCAGCGTCATTACCGAGACTCGAACCCAGTTCCGCAGGTCTGAGATCGAGCGCCCTAGCCGTTAGGCCAACTCCTCTCCCCATGACCCACTTTATAAAATTTAGACTGCAATGTTCTACACAGGTTGCGGCCAGCCAGTCAGAGCACTGCTTCTGGGGTGTGGGTTTGCCAAGCTCCATCAAACAAAATGTCCATGGGTCTATTTAGGCACTGCAAACTGGCTCAGTGCCACTGGCACAACACATTGGAACAAGAAAAGAAGAAGAGAAAGAGGGGAAATTAAGATAACCCAAATTTTGTCTAGGGAAATGCTCTTAAAAGGACGGAGTCCCATCACTCACCGTGGTGACATGCTTCATCATCTGGGATCTCCTCCTGATTGCAACCTAGCGCAACCAAGGGCTGCAACCCCCTTTCTACGTGGGGGGAGCTCGTGGATGTTTTAAAAAAGGAGAAGCCTCAAGGATTTGCTAAAATCCAACAGATGTGAAGAGCTAAAGATTCTAAGAGTGATGGAGTAGTGCAAAGAATTGTATGTGTGTGAATAAAGATGTGTAGCTAAAATTAGTCAGCAATATAGAACAATGTTATTCTGCATCTATTGCTGGCCACATTAAAACCAGTGCAAAAGCAGTTTGAAAAAATAACTGCAAAAAGTCCAAGACAAGGTCTACATGTTTCAGCCTCCTAGATTATATGTAATCTTGGCCTTCCTCAGCACCTAGGTGAAAATGTGCTACTGCGTAAATAAGTGAACAAACATATACAGAATGGCAAGGGCAGGTGGGACTGATTACAACCTACCAACCGACGTAAGTTCTCTTGTGAAGTTCGTTGTAATGTTGACACCTAGACAAAGAGGGAAAGAAAAGAGAATATCAGAAATGGAAACATCTAAGTCTCACTTATGTGCCTAGTTCTGTATGGGGGTTAACTAACTCCACTACTATCCGCCATTAGGGATACTCCGAAGAGTATGTTGCAACTTATGCTTACCTATACTGCACAAGGAACAGCCTCCCCTCCCCTGGTTACGACTCAGGAAATGAGGCCTCGCTCTAAAAATAGAAAGACAGAGAAAAAGAAAAGAAGCACTAGATGATATCTTTGCATAAGGGTAATCAGACAGTGTTGCTCAATTATGCCTCAGTGCAGATTCCAAATACAGCGTTCTACAGATGTAAGTAATTGTCAGGGTTGTGTGTACAACGGTACTAGACCTTGTCATGAGTATATGCCGGTGTGGTTTTCGTTATCAACAGTTGGACCCAACAGTTCAGCCCATTTCCTGAGCATGAATCTGAGGTTTCTTGTGTGTCATTAGTAGGGGTGGGCGGAATTTGCAGAAGTGACTTTCGCAAATTATCGCGGAAATGTAAAAAATCTCCGCAAACACGCAGAAATATCGCGAAGATGCAGAAGTTTTTTTCCCGCCCGTTCGCGGTATTTTCTGCGTGGTGGCGGCTCGCCAACTTACCCATGCGGTTGCTCGCGGGAGCAGCCATCTTGTTTTCACTCTTCTCGTGGTACATGATCGCGAGAAGAAAGACGTGATCGCGCGACCAATGACATTACTGCGGACGCGAACTGTCGCGAGACAGCGCAAATGGCTACCAACAATCCAACATCTCGTGGAGAACGCGATCGGATCGGGAAAACTTGTCGGCGAACGCGGGGATTCAGGTAAGGCGATCGCGTGCGTGCAAGAATGTATTATTTTACAGCGCGAGCAAGAAACAAATTATCGCTAAGCTGCGGAATGCGGAAATTTTGACATTTTCGCGCTCTCCGCAGAATGCAAAAATGTCAAATTATCGCAATTTCCGCGAACGGAACGGAAATTTAGCCCAGGCCTGGTCATTAAATAGATTGGTACACCGCATTTGTAATTATCAAGAATACAAATATACCATAAGCTCAAAGTCTCTAGTGTGCCGATTTCTGGAATGGCACACTCCACGCGAACAAAGATATTTGCAAATTTCTTCAAATAAGTCAGGACTTATGTATCAGATGAAAGTTGCAGCGTTGTCAATGTTGCGCATGATTTAATAAACATGGTTGAACTGCGGTGTAATGAAAACTGCTTTGGTGTAGTAAATACAGCTAAACTGTACCCAAAACTTCTGCTCCCAAGGACTAAAGTAACGGGTTAATATAGTTTCAATAGATTTTAGAATGAGGCTAAAACCATGCGCGTTTCTAAAAGCCGCATGTCACCTACCTGTCCGTCGGTACCCCGATCTGAGTCCAAGTCATGTTGTCGGAGGTAACTGGCAGCCAGGAAGGAGGTGTCTTTTATATGTTTTCCTGTTAATCCACTGTAGATCATTGAGACCTAATTAGTCTCTTGAAAATGACGTCAAAATAGAACGGACTACACAACCCGGTGGGCATCATGGGTAATGTAGTCTCGCACACCTGACATAAGGTGTGTAATCTCGATTTCCACAGTAGAAAAGTGTATGTGGCGACTCGCCAATCTACTATTTTAATTTGAGTTAATTTAGGGATAGATGGTTAAAATCTGCTATATCTCAATTAAAATATAAAGTTACTGTCACCAGAAAATCTCATTAGAGAAGACGCTCGTCAGACTACCAAAACTGCCGGAATCATGGGAAATGTAGTTGTTAGTCATGTCTTGCTGCTAAACCTTTATAAAAAGCCGCCGCCGATGTGTATTCATTATCAAGTTGGAAAACCTGTAAACATCCAATCTGCACCAATAGACAGAGCACCAGATTGCTAACACATCTTTATAGGTGTTTTGCACACTGGTCTCTTGTATAGCACCCTCTTTGTATTCTACCTGGGTAGATGTGGTCACATGGGGTGATGTGGTCTTGCAATTTGTACATATAGCATATGATGCTAACTCAGATCTTTGCAACTACAGGTAAACGTTTGATATGGGCATTTCTTTGTTGAGGTTTAAACGGATAGATGTAGTCACTTAGGGTGATGTGATCTTATAGTATGTACAATACAGATCTGTACAATGAGAGACAATCATAGTGATGTCTCAACATGAAAGTAAAGCTCCCTTAGTCAAACTCATGATTTTTAGCACGTTTTATTTACATACCAGTCACTTATATGTCCTTCCTTGTGTGTTCTATATGGGTGATGTGGTCACCTAATTATTTGGTGTTGCACCTGTATGCTGACTCAGAACTATTCTACTAAGACAATAACTGGTAGTGCCTGAGCCTTAAAATTAAAGCTCATATTTTTGTATATAACAGACATCAAATGTCGACTCATTTCTAATCGGACTATAGATATAGAATAACTGTATTGAATTGATGTTACTCGGTGGCTTTCTATAACGCGGTCCAAGGAATTTCATCATTTAGGCCAATCTAATCACTGCGAAGTTTAAACACCCATTTCTGTTCCTTCCGGAATAGAAATTTGGACATATCCGCAGTATGTGTTGGGATAAATGGTTGTTCAAGTTCTGTCCATCTTAGCTCATCAGCACTGTGACCCATCTCCAAAAAATGCTGAGCAAGTCTGGTGGCCTGTTTTTTTGCACCATATAGTACTTTTGTGCTCCGTGATGCTTAGTTTGACTTTCCATGTGGTCATTTACTCAGCATTTTTTGGAGATGGGATTTCCCTAGACAGAATTTGGGTTATCTTAATATCCACCCTTTCTCTTCTTCTTTTCTTGTTCCAATTTGTTGTGCCAGTGGAACTGAGCCAGTTTGCCGTGCCTAAATAGACCCATGGACATTTTGTTGGATGTTGCAAAGGGTTTGGGGAATATGTCCATGTAGTTGTCTTAAAACGTTCCCTTAGACCCTCTACCCCTCTACTGTGGTTGTTTTTGCCAAGCTCCACCCAGGCTTTGCGAAGAGTTCACTCCTCTAGATATACAAATTTGAATTTCTTATGATAACTCCTCAACTACTGAACAGATTTATACCACATAACAAAAAGCACCAAGAGCTAGCTTTCTGACAAATTTGGTGTAATTTTGTCCAGTTGTTCGGGCTGTAGTCGAATTTAAAATCCCTATGGGAATTACCATGAGGAATACCTGTTTTTGACCCGCCCTCTTTCTCGTCCCCTACTTCACAGATCACCTTGAAACATTTCATGCAAAACTAGAATCACATTCATATTTTTTTATTTTTTTTATTGGTCCTCATATTTGACAACTTGCAAGGGTATAGGTATATTATCAGGTGTTATACGGTTCCGGCGCCCCGACCTGCATCCTGCTGGGCAACCTCACTCCTGATGTACCTTTCTGCTCCATTACAAGAGGTGGTGGGAATACCCACACAGGCTCTCTCTGGAAGTGAGTGTCTTAATCCTTGGACCTGTATATCTCACTATGTGGTTGGTTCAGACACAATTGCTGCTACCGGCTTCCAGGTTTTGATTCTTTTTGGTGACCCACTTAAACAATCTAATCTGCCAATGCATTTAGCTGATATTAACCATTCTGTGCAAGAGGGAGAACTGGATGAAACCCACTTAATACAAATTTCCCTGCGTGCTATAATTATCGGGGTGAGTAAATGTTGCAGCTTCCTGTCTCTTTCTGTAAGATCATCATTTTTTAGAATCCCAAATATTATCAGTGGTAGGCTTACCTCTATTCTTCTTTCCATAAGGGAAGTCAAAACCTTACCCACATCCTGCCAGTAGAATTGAATTGCTGGGCATTGCCATACTATATGCACGTCCTCAGCTTTCTCCTCATCACACATCAGACAGTGCTTACTTTCCTCTCCTATTTTAGACATTTTCATAGGGGACCAATACGCTCTATGGGAAGTAAACATATGTTTTTTTTTAGTGGGGCATATCTGACAAAAGACCAAAGAGTAGCCATAGATACTTGTCACAGAGATGGTATATCTGCTGCCAGTGGAACTTCATTCCATCTTTCTTCTGGCAGGGTGTTGGGGACTTCTTCTGCATGAATCAACATCCAATACCAGGTTGAAATTTTTTTCTTTTACATGTTGGTGTCGCAAATTATTTCCACCCAATCCATGGAGTAGCCTGCGACTGGTCGTTAGCCTGCCCAACTTGTTAATTGCGAGTACCTAAACCTTGACAACATATTGTTTGTTTCTTGAACAAGAAGGTCCCATGAGATTGCATTCTCTTCCCCCAACAACTGTCCCCATTATTCTATTCCAGCCTCGATGAGTGGGGTAGCCAGTGAATCCTTTAAGCATAACGGAGTTCCAGGGGACTTCCAAATTGGGGCCAGGTGATAATAATAGGAGATTCCGAGGATTCTCCTAACCTAGATCCACACCTTGCATGCAATCAGAACTCTAAGTCGCACCTTCTTGAAATATTTGGGATGACCAAATTTAAAAAGGAAGTGACTACTGTGCTCTTTCAAGTCTTTAGTGAGAACTACTAAACAAGACCGCCCCCATCGGGAGTTATTTGTTAACAGAGTTTTGAAATGCATTAGTTGGAAGGGCCAACAGGACATTTTAAGGTCTGGGAAGGCCACTCCACCATCGTTTTTTTTTGGCGCAACTTCTTCCATGATATTCTGATGGCCTTGTTGCTCCAGATAAAGCTGCTCAGCTCTCTCTGTACCTTCCTCATCCACTTAGCCTCAAAATTCAGTGATAACGCATTAAACAGAAAAGAAAATTTTGGAAGGAGCATCGATAAAGGCAAATGTGACCAGAGTTTTAGGAGTTTCCTGGTTTCTCTCATGATTTTTGCCCAGTTTGTCTCGACGATGATACCTATGTGTTTAGTCACCTGTACACCTAAATACCTAATCTCATTCATCTCTTGTTTTTTCAGGGTAGTGTCTAATAGTGTATTCCATGTCATGGTCTTTGTTTTCCCCTCATTGACTAAGTAGCCCGGTACTTTCCCAAAGTCTATTAAGATATCCATAATGATCGGGTAGGCACCTATGAGGTATTGTGTGTAGATCAATAATTTGTCTGCATAAAGGGCCTCTTTCTTAGTCCATTCTTGATACTGAAATGGTAGAATTTGCTGTTTCTGCTTGATTCTCCTGGCCAAGGGTTCGATATATAAGTTAAACAATAATGGGGATGGGGGCAGCCTTGCCGGGCGCCTCTACCTATCTCCATTAGGGGTCTGAGAGTGCCATTGACCAGGATTCTTGCCTTTATGGAACTGTATATGTTTTGGATTACGTATAGAAAGTTGTTACCTATCCCATTGAGCCTTAAAAGTTATATAGAAAGGGTCAGCTCACCCTGTCGAATGCCTTAGCAGCATCTTCCATCATTATGGCTAAGGGGAGAGGTTTAACAGTGGCTAAGTCAATCGCACAGACCAAATCATGTACAAGCTCATATAGGTGTCTGTTTGTCATGAATCCCTTTTGAGAAGTGTTAATTTGATCTCCCAAAACTCCACCCAATCTTTTAGCCAGAATGTTTGTAACTTGTAGTCATTGTTTTTTGTATTTAAAACTCTTTTTATTAACAAAGCTCGAGAGACCATGCCATACATTAGCAATTGCCATAAGTTATCGAACACAGAGAGCTTGTAGTCATTGTTAAGTAATGAAATTGGCCTGTGTGATTAATTTTTTTGGAATTTTTATTTGGTTTAAGAATTAGAATGATTGTAGCGTCATTCCACGTGTCAGGTATAGGGGTTTTGTCTACATATATAATATTGAATAAGGAGGTCAGCTCTGGAGCTATTTCCTCCGCTAAAGCCTTATATATCTCAGATGGGATACCATCTGGGCCTGGCGCGTTGCCCTTTTTGAGTATTTAATAGATTTAATAACTTCTTCATAACTTATTTCCTTATTGAGATGTTGCTCCTTATCTTGTGGGAGTTTTGGAAATGGATCTATACTTAGCCAACTGTCAATCTGGGAGTCCGACACAAGACATTCTTCCCTGTACAAGTTTTGAAAAAATATGGTGAATGCCCTCCCAATGTCTTGGTCTTTCTGACACCTCTCCCCTGTTTCTTCAACTTCCACCTCTTTGATTGTGTTTCTAGTCAGAGCCCCTCTTGCCTTCCATGCCAGTAGCTTCCCACAGCCTTCCCTGTATTCGTAATGGGCAAGTTGGCTAACGTTTCATTTTTGTTTTACAATGTCATCTAGCGTTTTGTGAGTGTTTTTTAGCTTCATCTATTTGTTTTTGGAGTCTAGTGACTTCTTCAGAGTTGACTTTTGTTTAAATCTAAAACCCCAGTGGCTATTACCCTCTCCTGCTCGGTTATTCTGTGGTTAGCTTCTTGTTCAGATATGCATAACTTTTTTTTACTGCCTGCCTTACGCCTCCAAGGATCTCTCAGCCCTATATTCTTCATTAAATTCTGAATAGCATTCCTAATATTTGGTGTATTGGCTGATGGCCAGGGAGAATATTTATCTAGGACAGGATTGAGTAATGTGTTAAAATCACCCGCCATTATAATAGTGTTTTCAATGTTCAGCAATAATTGGAAAAGATCCTGCAAGGGGGGAAGGATCATCTACATTTGGGCCGTAATAGGTAATCAGAGAATATTTAGTGTTATTGATATTCATGATGGCTATCAGCCATCTCCCCTTGGGGTCTGCAGTGACCTCTAATAATTTGGCCTGTGCTGTATTTTGTATTAAAATTGCAACCCCCTTTACATTACAGTTTTAATTCGTGCATGCAAACTGGTTGATCCATCTCTGTCCTTTGATAATTTCTTCCCACTAATTGGCCGATTCCGATTCCGGCCGCAAAACGAACCGACCGACACGGACCCGGACCGAATACAGACCGACACAGACCAGCGCTGTACGACCCGTGCAGTACGATGCAATTCGAGTTAATTACAACCGACACGTACGGAATACAAGCCGTACGACCGAGCCGGAGGAAAAATAGTGATCCGGCCGGAAAACCGACACGATTTTCACCGACCGACACGAACCCGGAGTCAACCCGACCGACCCGTATCCGTGATGTACGATTAGCGCAGTACGATGCAATGCGTGTAAAACCAGACCGACTTGCACGGAGACCAAGCTGCACGACCGACATGCACAGACAACCCGGTACACAAGCAATAGAGACCCCCACGAACGACGCCTACCAAACACAGAAGACAGGCAGCGTGAACGAGGCGGAGAGGCCCGCACGAGACAACAGCAGCGTCCATTTCCGTCACATGAACGTCTTCTACATGCCTACAAAATACAAATGAAAAAAACACCAAAAAAGGACCAAACTAGCAATGACTAAGCCAATAAATACCCAACACAAATTAATTGGACAAAGACACACCCACAACTACAACAATATAAAGGCCTACAATCACTACCATCATCCCTTGCAAACAGGAGACACAGCCAGCAGCAAACACTAGTACACAGCAACCACAGACACACTTACAACTCACCCATCACACAACTCACACACCATCAGCACCTCATAAAAAAGCATACACACATACACACAGCAAAACCAACATCAAACCAACATCACTTGCACCCTCACACACATCCCTCACCACCACCACCCATCACTATGCCCCCAAAGAAGAATCCAAAGTTTACAGATAGTGAGTTAGAAGTGCTGGTAGACGAGATCATCAGAGTAGAGCCACATTTCTTTGGTACATTGGTTCAAAGGACCCCCATCTCATAGAAAACAAAGATGTGGGCGAGGATTGTAGACAAGGTGAACGCACAAGCACCAACGTTGCGCACAAAGGATGACATCCAGAACAGGTGGTATGACGTGCGCAGGAGGGTCAAGAAACTCATCGAGAAATATAACGCCTTGAGTCAGCGCACCGGCGGTGGCCCTCTTGCCAAACCAGGCAACTTCAGGACCTGGGAGGAGAAGGTGCGGGACATCCTACCACCAGAGAGCGTCCATGGCCTAACAGACATCCCAGAGACTGGTGAGTACATAAACAACAAATCCAAGATTGTTTGGCAAGTGAAACTATGCACCCCAAGCAAACCTACACTAACCAATAGATAATCAACCCAAGATGTGTATGCCAGTCACACAAACACAATACCTGCCATCTCATAGTGACTGGGGACTTTGTCATGATATGCACCAACCTACAAACAAATACAGCAAGCGACTGGCACTAAGCCAAATACATCCAGCAAGACAGTTTGCCACCACAAACACACCACCTCACAGTGCAGCTGACTGTCAGGAAGGAATAGTGGGGATGCAGGTGAATTGAGTGTAGCCAAAACCATGATGGGGCCTGTAGTCACAGATAATGCTCCCCCTCCTCATTGGCCCATCAAGACCTCTCTGAAACATGCCCACAACACAGGTAGTGGAAAATGACTGACAAAATGGCTGACACTGGCTCCTGCTAGGGGTTGTGTGCAAATCAGAAGCAGTACACCACTGACTGACATCCTGAAAGACAACTTGCATGCCCTACAATGGAAGCACGTGTCATGATAGGAAGGAGGACTGACAGCCCTGACCATACTAATCAGCATGGGGAGACACCCCCCCAACACAAACTCCACACAACTCACCGGGAAAAAGCTTTGACACACACCTCATTGAAATATCAGCAAAAGATACCCCGTACTGGGTGCTGCTGTGTGAAGCACAGGGGCTCACTTGGGACTTGTAGCCAAACAAACACCGGGATTTCACAGTCAGCCATCTTGCCATTGCTGTCACACCCCCTCACAGGGAAGCAGAGTCAAGAGGGAGGAAGCATGGGCATGCTGGGTAGGGGGTTGTAGCCAAGAGTATGATGGGACTCGCAGTCACACACAACCTACACCCACCCACATGGCCCAGCAAGATCAACCTGAACCATACTCGCCTCACAGGGAGTGGGAAGGGACCGACAAGATGTCTGACACTGGGCTCTGTTGTGGGGAGCACAAGGCCATGCTGGGACTGCTAGCCAAACAAACACCAGGATTCCACAGTCAGCCATCTTGCCATTGCTGTCACACCCCCTCACAGAGAAGCAGAGTCAAGAGGGAGGAAGCATGGGCATGCTGGGTAGGGGGGTATAGCCAAGAGTATGATGGGACTCGCAGTCACACACAACCTACACCCACCCACATGGCCCAGCAAGATCAACCTGAACCATGCTCGCCTCACCGGGAGTGGGAAGGGACCAACAAGATGTCTGACACTGGGCTCTGTTGTGGGGAGCACAAGGCCATGTTGGCAAATGGCCAACAACATGATCAAACTCTGTCTGTGACAAGCTGGGAAAAAGCAGTGTACAGGCAGGCATCTGTTATAAAAGTAGAAAATGTCATGTTTGTGAACCAACGATGCATGTAGAAACATAAATCACATTGTGTGTCTCTTCCAAACACAGGTCATGTTGGGCACCCACTGATAAATGACAAGGATACCCAGTCCCAGACTCTGGTGGACACTGAGCTCTCTGGTCTGACTCTCTCACTGTCCTCTTCGGATGACAACGACCAACCTGGCCCCCCGGTGTGAGCCATCATGCAGCCCCAGCAGTAGCAACATCTGCACCCCACTCTACCCACGCCTCCACCATCTGTACACCGACAGGGCACCCCCGCCAACACAGACAGACCAAGGACAATCAATACCCACAGCACAGGGACACAGGACCCCCCGGAAGCTACAGCCAACACCACCAGCAACACCACCCAAGGGGTCCCAGGGTCACCTGTGCGTACCGCCGCTGGTCCTGCCCGTGTGGAGAGGGGTGCTGGGAGGGTTCGGAGGCACAGGGCACCTCTTGCAGAGGGGTCTGGACTGCATGATGACCCCCAACGGGCTCGCATCATAGATGCGTACCAGGATAGCACCGGAGGATTTGGCCAGGTAGTGGGAATCCTCAAGGACATGCAACAGGAGCAGGTCGCCCATCATGCCCGCATAGAGGCAAAGTGGGATGACCTTACTGCAGTGCATCGGGACACACTACAATGCCTCCGCCAGATCAACACCACCCTGTCCCCACCCCCCTGTGTGCCCACAACATCTGTCGCAACACCATCTGCCAGCGCCACAGGGAGGGAGGAGGACTATGGCGGAGAGTCCCCTGCACCGCAGAGGCCTGCACATGAAGATCACCCCCCCCCCTGGAAAAAGAGGGGTCATCCGAAGAAGGACATGTGAGAGGCAGATGTCCCAGCACATCCTAAAGGGCCTCTAAACCTATTCTGGACAATGTTCTTTGTGCGCAACCCATTCACCTTGTCCAATCGCACACAACTCGCCCACATGACATGGAGGGTTCATGTTGGCCCAATGTATCAGATGACTGTGGACTTTACTCTGGACATCTACCAGCACGTCCAACCCAAAAGTGAACTTTGGATTCCCAAACCACTGTACAGCACCCAACATCCTGTGCACCTCACTCACACATGTTTGTAAATAAACTCACCAGTACACCATACTGGCCTCTGTTGTGATTCAAACTTGTCAGGTTCAGAGGAAAGTCGATCTGCTACACAACACAGTGCATGCCAAATACTGCAATAATGTGACCAACGTAAGGTCAGTCATGGGGATGTGACACATGTGAGGGAGACACACCACTATGGCAACACAAAACATATTCACCATGGCCGTGTGACTCATCACTCACAATGATGTTGACCTGAAACACATTGGCATGCACAGACACAACACCAAGCACAGTCAGTGGTAACAAGTCCACAGGTGAGGTAAGCAGATATCACTCTGATGTTGGAAGACAGACAACGCGCATAACAAAGCGTAGCACAGGTTCATTACACACCAGCAACACATTTATTCCACACACACTCACAATGTTTTGGAGAATGGAAGTCCAGGGATGTGTGGTACCTCAGTTGATGGGAATTCTCAACTTCCACACTGGTGTTGGCTTCTGGGTGTTGGGGGTCAGTGTTGACCACACAACAGGCAAAGGACCCTGGGAAGGACAGACAAGATACAGTCAAAAGCACAGACGAACAGGCGAGAAATGCAATACACATGCACAAAACATGTTGCAAAACACCTACACAAACACTAGTTAGCAGTACTACCCTATTGTGGAGTACACACCACCTGAATGGACACATCACAGCACGCATCCAGTCAAGTGGCACACAGACACACTCAGACAGCAACAGAGCTGGCTCAACACATTCCTGGAAACTCACTTTCAGGTGAAGAAGTTGTCGATGAGCTGGGAGCGGACGTCACCATCATCTTCATCATCACTGGCATCCTGGCCCAGGCCGGGATCCTCCACAGGTGCCGGAGGTTGGTCGTCGTCATCCTCATCCAGGATGAGAGTCACCTCCTTCTGCACCGCCATGTTGTGTAGCATGCAGCAGACCAGTATTATTTTGCACACCTTTGCGGACTCATATGGGAGGGCCCCTCCGGTCTTGTCCAGGCAGCGAAAGCGGCTTTTCAGGAGGCCGAATGTCCGCTCAATCACCCTCCATGTGCCTCATTGTAGAGCAGCTCGGCTGGTGTCACAGGCTTCCTGAGGGGTGTCAGCAACCACGGCATGTTGGGGTATCCGGAGTCACCTACACACACAAAAATGAACAAGTAGATGAGTTTGGTAGGAGTGTGGAATACAACAATGACAAACACACACAATGAGAAACAGTCAGTACACACCGACAAGCCAGGCACGCTGAGCTGGCATCTGTGACATCAGCGTTGCAATGTGACTACTCCTCATTATGTAGGCATCATGCGCCAAACCAGGGAACCATGCACACACATGTGTGATCAACATGTCAGCAAGACAGACCACCAGAGCATTGATCGAATGGTAGTGCTTCCTGTTACGGTATGCCTGCTCCTGTGGTGTATGTGTCCCGTCAATGGATCCAATGACGTTTGGCATCCTCCCCAGTGTATAAAAGGCATCCTTAATTTCAGGGAGTTCATCTTGGCTCGGGAACTTGATATACAGGTCGAGGAATTGCAACATCCCCTCAAAGACATCACGTAGCACCCGACTAAACATCGTTTGCGACATACCACCAGCAGTAGCCACAGTGTACTGGAAGGTACCAGTAGCAAAGAAGTGCAGGGCTGCCATCACCTTTACCTCTGGGGTCAGTGCTGTAGGGTATGTCGGGCCAGGTAGCAGATGTGACGCCAACTGCTCCGCCAACTCCTCAATCAGTGGCCTGGTGAAGCGGTACCATATGATGCTGTTGCGTTCCTGCATGGTTCCAAGGTCTGGGAACGGACGATGAAAAGCTGGTGCCCCGCAGTACAGAGATGCACAAAGGAAGATTGTCAGTACAACCCCCCATGTGGCCATGACCACGATCACTCTCACATGCTAGTTCATGACATTACACAATGTACTGAGGTGTGTGGTGTTGGTCATGGACACATATGTCACCTACAAGACCACCACCTCACATCTCAATTCCACATGTCCACATGAGTCCCATGTAGTGCAATGGGCTAATCATCTGGCTGTGTCACCCAACCTATGTGCTGCTGCAGCGTTCAAAAACCCCACCCCAGTAACTAATGAGGACTCATGTCTCCCAGGCATCACAGATCTTTGCCAATCAGAATTCCAGGCTCCCTGTATTGACATATCAACACAGCAATGGACATGGCGTAGCACGTACACACCACAAGGCAAGCGTAAGTCACACAGGTAGTGGCCACTGTTGTCCATGCCCGCCCTACATGTACGTCTCTTAGACACACACCCCTTCAAGGTTGATGCACATACCACATGGATGTGGAGACTGTCACCCATTGGTAACATGTGATCAGACACATCTGAGACACAACATGCACACAGACTGTGGGTGCACATCAGTATTGGGGCTACAGTTCTCACTGTGACGTACATGCCATCACCCCCAGGACTCAGGGTGTATGTGACATGCTCCAAACATATCCAACCTGACACTGTGGCCTTCACTCATGCCAATTACTTCCAATAGCACATCACAGTGCAAATGTGCACAACACACAAAGGACTCTACCCCCATGTACAAGATAGCAGCCTAGGAGTGGCTGCACAAAGTGCCAGACAAAAAAACTGCTGTGGCCCCCTCAAACACCCTGGGAATGCAGCCTCACATGCCATGGGACACTGTGTGGCCAATGCTATAGGTTGGCAGGTGTGTCAGGTGTCCATGGCCAGTATATGTGTGTTGCATCTGTCTAATAGTCACACTAATGCGGTCCGACGCGGGTGACAATGCGTACGCATTGCACTGGTCATGTTCGAGCCGTGCGTACGCATTGTTATTGAATGCAATGCGGTCCGACGCGGGTGACAATGCGTATACATTGCATGGGTCATGTCCGAGCCGTGCGTAGGCCTTGTCATTGAATGCAATGTGGTCCGCCGCGGGTGACAATGCGTACGCATTGCACAGGTCATGTCCGAGCCATGCGTACGCATTGTCATTGAATGCAACGCGGTCCGACGCGGGTGACAATGCGTACGCATTGCACTGGTCATGTTCGAGCCGTGCGCACGCATTGTCATTGAATGCAATGCGGTCCGACGTGGGTGACAATGCGTACGCATTGCACGGGTCATGTCCGAGCTGTGCGTACGCATTGTCATTGAATCGTATGGAGACGAGTGCATGTGTACATTCAAAATACGCGTTCTACAATCAGTTGAACGAGCCGGGCACACCCATTGGCTCAGGAATGTCATGGAGATGGATGCAGATTTAAAACTTGTACGAGTTGTGCACTGGAAATTCAGTTGGATGCCTACAACAACGTTGCAATTTCAAGTGTTCTATGAAGGTGAAGATTTGAACGATGCGGAAGGCGTGTACGAGTCGTACTTTTAAATGGATTGGCCAGATTCATAGAATGCAACCGTGTTGGACCTATCACTTTGGACACATGGCACAGAGTCTGCCTCTGCAGCACAGATATAAGGCTGGCTGGACCCCAGGGAGCTCACTTGCCTGCACTACATGCTACTGGACCACATCCCTGCTACCACTGCTGCTGTCTATGCATCCTCTGACTCCTGCTATGGCACGTACACTGGAGAGGGCCCCAGTCTTCACTGAGGAGGAGAACCAGGCTCTGCTGGACGGGCTCTATGGGACACCAGGGGAGCAGGTGAGTGTGCTGTCCACTGCCTTATTAATTAAGCATGTTGTCTGACTAGCAGTACTAACAGTGTGTACAGCAGTGGCAAGCATTATCAATGACTACTTTCATCCCCCAAAGTGTGTAGGGACATGTATTGAATATTTTTCCTGATGCTAAAGTGCATTTTTGCCAGCTTAGACTATCCATGCATTGTTAACATGTCAGACATGCATGTGAGTTTTCATTCCCCATGGTTGCACTATCTGTGTCATTATTTTCCCTTTGTGATGATGACATGTATATCTAATTGTGTGCGGCACAAATCTGAGGCATGTGTGTTAATGTACTTTTCACTTTGTCCTCCTCACAGGTTGATGCCCACCAGAAGCAGGAGATATGGCTGACCATCGCCCGGGCTGTTCGTTCTGTGGGGGTCTACAAGCGCCGGATCCGCAACTGTCAGAAGAGGTGGCAGGACCTTCGTGGCTGGACCCGGAGGATAGCTAGAGTCCAGCTGAAGCTGTCACCTCCACGCAGGAGGGGCAGACACCGGACCCTGACTCCCCACATGCTCCGGATACTGGCGGTGGTCTTCCCAGACCTGGATAGGCAGCTGAAGGCCAGACAGCAGCAGGAAGGGGGTAAGTCCATGCCTGATCTGTGTACTGTGTCTGACATGCACATAGCAGTCTTTTGTCCGGGTCACACTTCCACATTACGTAGGTCTTGTAGTGCCCAAATCAGGTCCCTCATCTGTGTGATGCACCCTCCTCATCTGTTCCACAGGTGTGGCCCCTACAGTCTTTGGATTGTGTCACTAGGGCACTGTGTCCCTGCAGTCAGCTATGTATCAGGTACCAGTCAGCATCAGTTCCCGTGACTCTGTTGTGTGTGTCATGGGTGGATCAATTGTTTACACAATGCCTGAGATCTGACATGTGAACTGTGTGTGCCCTTGAGATGTGTACCAATTGCTAGTCTGACTCGCAACATGTTTCTGGGGTATTCAGTAAAAAACCATGCAGCAGGGTACTCCAATTTTTGGGCATCAGGAGTAGGTATGGAAAGTATGCCACAATTGTTTAGCCACCTGACTACTGTCCGGGGCAAAACACTGTTTCACTTAGTCCTGCCCAGTCCTGCCCCCTCAAGGGCATTCAGAAACACTCTGTAATCCCACTCCTGTGTGTGAAATTGCAGGTTGTGCTTCGTGACATGTGCCCTCAGGCATGTGCCTCGGTGTCATTAGGGTGTGGCTTGTTGCTACGTACAACTGGGGTGTCCATGATTCCGAGGGTCAGCATGACATCTGCAATGTGACTGTGGGAGACAAGACCTGTGTGACATATAGGTGTGTGAGCATCTGACAGCGCACAATGGTGTATGCAACTCTGTCCCTCATGCAGCTGGGTTATATGCATGGCAGACTGTGATGTGTTAATGTACATGGAGTCGTGTTTGCTGAGACTCATATGTCTGATTTTCATGATGTGGGGACTTCTGGGTCCTGGGTATGTTGTTTGCATGGGATGGGCAAGTGTGCCGGTCATCTCCAGAGTCAGATTTGCCCCTGAGCTAGGATTGTGATGCCCTGCCCCTGTGACAGGACACAGTGTTGACTGACTTACAGGCCATCCCAGTGCCATGGCACTGAACTTGCTATGAGTGAGCCTGCATTGTGTTCAAGTGTGCACCATGCACCCCATTGTGGCCTTGCCCATCAGGACATGAGTACATCATAGTGTGTGTTGCTGGCATGCATCCCAAGCATGTGAAATGAGTCTCTGCCCATCCCTTCATCCGGACACCTGTGCTGAGTCAGTCGCAAGAGATGTGCTGTGGGTCTAGTGACATACTCCTACATGTTCACTTGCATGCACAACTAATGTGTGGGTGGTGCATGTTGGCACATTGGGGTATTAGCATCCAACATGCAACAGACATATGTGTGCAAATAAAGGAGGGATATGTGTGCCATGGTTGATGTTGGAAATGACAATTGTCTTATTTTAAACAGTGTTGGCACTTTGAGCTGTGTTCAGCTGATGATGCCAGGGCTTGCCCTGTGATGTGATGTACTCACTGTGGTGTGTGCAGTCGGTGCAGGTGACTGATGTTGTTCTTTTACTTCCTATTCCTATCCAGATACATCCACGGCCACAGGAGGGGACAGCTCCATGGAACAGGAGGAGCCACAGAGCCTTACAGGGACAGAAGGAGAGGAGTCAGGTGGACCCAGTGGCAAGGAGGGCGATTACAGAAACACAGAGGAGTCATCAGCACTATGCCTGGGCGAAAATTTCGTTCCGTTCGCGGAAATTGCGATAATTTGACATTTTCGCGTTCCACGGAGAGCACGAAAATGTCAAAAATTCCGGTTTACGCAGCTTGGCGATAATTTGTTTCTTGCTCGCGCTGTAAAATAATACATTCTCACGCGCGCGCGATCGCCTTACCTGAATCTCTGCGTTCGCCGACAAGTTTTCTTGATCCGGTCGCGTTCTCCATGAGATGCTGTATTGTTTTTAGCCATTTGCGCTGTCTCGCGACAGTTCGGACCCGCAGTGACGTCATGCGTCACGCTATCATGTCTTTCTTCTCGCGATCATGCACCGCGAGACAACTCAAAACAAGATGGCCACGCCCGCAAGCAACCACATGGGTAAGTTGGCGACCCGCAACCATGCAGAAAATCTCGCGAACATGCCGGAAAAAAACTTCTGCATCATCGCGATATTTCCGCTTGTTTGCGATAATTTTAAACATTTTCGCGATAATTTGCGAAAGTTAATTTCGCAAATTCCGCCCACCCCTAATCAGCAGCATCCCCCCAGCTGAAGGCCACAGCAGCTCTGAGGATGACTCCCCTGTGGAGGCGGGTGTCAGCAGCCACCAAACCCCAGCTAGTGAGGCAGTCTCCGCCACCACCACCACCGCCAACACCACCATCCCCCTCCCATCGGCTCCCATCCCAGAGGTCCCTGTGGGCTCCCGTGTTCGTGAGCATGTCTCCTTTGTGCCAGGCACCGCACCCCCTGCCCCTGTGTCCCCTGCTGCCCCGAGTGAGGAGTCTGTGGACTTACTTAGACAGATGCATGTGGGGCAGACGTCGATGCTGAAGGTCCTCCATGCACACACAGGCCTGTTGACACAACTGGTGTCATTCATGGAGGGCATTTCCTCTGGCATGTCTGCCCTACAGAGGACCAACCAGTCCGTGGTATCCTCCCTGACGGCAGCAGTGTCCCTCCTCCAACAGTCCCACACCCCTCCTACCCCTGCAGCACCCACAATTCCTAGCACACTACCTGTCCAAAGCCCCAAAATCCCCAAACCAAGGTCTAGACGTGCACACAAGCAAGTGCAGGGGACTGATTCCACACTCACAGGGGCTGGTTTGCTGACACACACACAGTCATCCACAACCACTCCACAGTCCTCCAAGACCTCTCCCTCCCAGCCCCCTTCCCTTGCCTCACCTGCAACCCCATCCCCCCAGAAGCTCTTCATCTGTGACCTTGGCCTCTTCCCCACCGACTCAGCAGATCCTGATTACAAGGGGAAGAGGAAGTACCCACACACAGAAGGAAGTGCCCCTCACACCCGGACACCCTCCCCCAGGCGCACTCAGACCGAGACGCCCACCCTCAAGTCCTCCCGGCGCAAGAAGAGCAAGACCCCCCGCCAGCACTCAGCTCCAAGGCAAAGACTCCGTCCTCCATCCCCCAGGCTACCACTCCAGAGGTTCCCCCACCACTCCCTGCCCCGGGTTCCCCCACACACAGATACACCATCCCCAAAATGCTAAGGTCATCCCCCCCTAGCACTTGCTCCTCCACACTTGGTCAGACAGTTGCTGCCACTGATGTTGGGACCGTGTCACCACCCCCTGCCCTGCAGACCTCACCTGTCCCCCATTGCACTCCCATGGATGTAGGCACTGCTTTGGGGTCCACGCCCACCCTGTCTGACTTGGGCACTGAAGTGGTGAGTCAATCCACTCCATCTGACCTGCCCACTGGAGTTGTTCCGGCACCCACCCCATCTGACTTGTGCCCCACAGTTGTGATGGCACCCACCACTTCAGTCATCTCCACTGCAGTTGCAAGTGTCTCGCCTGCATCCCCCACCTCTTCACTGCCTCCTTCTGCTGCGCCCTGATCCTGTCCCTGCGGTGGCTGGCCTGCCCCCATGTATTCCCCTCCGAGGGGATGACCCCGGTCTGTAGCAGTGCAGGCAAGCAAGGTGCGACAGTTGTCACTCTAGTTGATGCCTTGGCAATTTGACATGGACTGGCCATTGGCCTTTTGGTTGCACAGACGTTTTGGATTTCATATACTGAATTTATGACTCTAGTTCACTCCTTGCCCTTTGGACATGTACTGGCCATTGGCCTTTTGTTGGAACAGACGTTTCACTTTTCATATGCTGAATAAAGCTTTTTACTTTGTCCCTGTGAACTTGATTTAGCTGTACATCATGTTGAGGTTGTTTTAGATGCCCTTGCACCTGTAATGCTTGGTTTACAATGTTGCATACTGATGTGTTGATGTGAGGTACTCCCTGTGGTCCATGAGATATGTTTCCTATTCTGGTGGGTATCCATGTCATCCTTTGCAGCTACCTGGGTGTGTCTGGATCAACCATTTCTGTACATATCTCTGTGAGCATTTAATTGCCATGGTCACATCTGTGGCTTGCACCCCTGCACATATGATGTGCTTCCCATTGTCCAAATTGTCACTTCCACATACTTCGTGCCCATCACTACTGGCCCTACTGGTGTGGGCATCATTGGTATAGGAGCAACTGGGTCCTCTGTGTAACTTGCTGTACATATGTATTGAGTATGTGCAGATGACTTAAGGGAGACTCACGTACCCAGGCTGTTGTGACCAGAGCCTTCATTGTGCGGTAACTGATGGCTGACTGACCAAGTGTTCTGCAGACATGAGTGGGAATATGTTTGGCACAGCTGGGCTCCCACAGGAGATGTGTCCCCTCAAGTTAGTGTGTTGTCCAGTGACATGGCCTGGGCCCATGGTGTGTATTGTATGTGAATGTGTGTGTGTCCACATCCATGTTCATACATAGACAGTGTTCCCTTGATATGTTCGTGTTGTTGATGCTTGCTGAGTGGTACTGGGTTAATCCCACTACTTTTCCAATGGGCTACCAGATGTGTGGGTGCATGACTCACTCATGTTAATTGGTGTATCATCATTGTGATTTGTCAGTTCTGAGTGTTGATGATGTTGTCAGACACAGATGGGACACAGTGAGGGATCCTCAAAGCACTCTTTTGTTCGCAATATCATGTAGTTGTCCCTAGGTGGTAGTTTTCAGTGATTGAGACATTTGTATGTGTGTGTGACTGCTCCCACTTGTCGGGTTAACGGCAGCGATGCTGGCAGGTGTCAGCATGGGTGCCTTGTGTTCCTCCTTGGCATCTGCATAGTCCTGGGACAGTGGCAGGGATTGTGAAGGTCACATGAGCTTTGAGGTCATGGCAATGTACCGCATACTGTGAAGTGTGTCTGTCATTCCCAAGGGTTGTAAAGAGTCCTTGTGTGATGTGTGTGTGCACCTTAGTTCCTGCCAACATTCCTGTGTTTGTCATGTGGGCATGTGCAATGTCACGTGTCCATGTGGGCTTCACAGATGCACATTGTTGCAGTTCAGGTGTGGTGTTGATGGTGGACTGATGTGAATGTTTGCATGGATGGTCCCTTAGCTCCTGTGTGTCCATGGATGAGGGGCCATGCTGTAAGATTTGTGTTTGTGTATGTGTGATGTATGTTTGTGGCACAGAACACATGTCTGGGTTTCCCAGTTTGTACGACATCTGCCTTTGTCATCACAGTGGAGGTGTCATGCATGCTTGTGTCACACCAATGTCTTGTCCCTGGGGATTGTGCTGTTGTGTGTCAGTCTCTTGCTGTGTTAGTTGGTGTTAATTCCAGCTAGTGTCACATGTGTCTGTTGTGCTCCCTCTCATCTCCCAACGCCTGATTGCCCACTGAGGGTGTCCCAATGATGGTTTACTTTTGTATGGCACTGTGTCCACATCTGTGTCACTCTGGTTCAGCCCCTCTCATGTGTTGTGTAGTTGCCTGTGGATACTGTGACACACACACACACATGTTGTGTCCGATGTGCAGTGTGAGTTTGCCTGTTTGTGTTTGTGCATCTGCACCAGTGCATTGGTATTGCTGTTATGGGCCTTTGTCTGGATGCTGTTTCTGGGATTTTGCATGCTGTCCCTGTGAGTCATTTCACATCATTGTGCACATTCATCCTGGTTGTTGGGTGCCATTGCTGCCATGGAATGTGAGTTAGTGAGCTGACACCTACAGTCTACACATGTTGTTTTGGTTGGTGTGTCTATTTTTGAGATGTGTGCATGCTTGGTGAGGGTCACTTCTGCTGTTGTGTCATTGTACGCTGTGTGCATTGTCAGCCCCCATGTGTGGTGCTTTTCTTCACATGGCCGTGAGTGTTATGTTTTCACAGCACTGTTTGCCTCACCACATCTCTGGGTGTATGGGACACAACCACTATTTTCCCCCAGAATTGTTTGATGTGTTGGGAGCAGGGATCATACATGCTGTTACTTATTTGCATCTTTGACCATGATGACACTTACCTTTTGGTCACTGTGTTGAGGGGGGTTTGGTCCCCTTCACCACAATGCTCCACATCTGCTGCATTTTGTGAGCCCCCACTTGACTTCTGTTCTACACAGTGAGGGGGTGTTCTTTTTACATTGACACAGCGCTATGGTGATGCTTGCCTTGTGTATGTCACACTGATGTGTTGGTCACACATGTGCTGTTACTTACATTGTATGCTCATAGCCATATTCACTGTTGTGGGCATTTGTCACAGACTACACACTGTTGTCATGATGTCGTGGGGGATGTATTTTGCGGACATACCTGATGTTTGCGTATGCTGGATGTGTTGCGCATCACCCATCCTATGGCTGGGGGTGGCAGGGGTGATGGGCAACAGGTCCCCTATGGCTAAGGGTGGCAGGGGAGATGGGCAACAGGTCCCCTATGAGTGGGGGTGGCAGGGGTGATGGGCCACAGGTCCCCTGCGAGTGGGGGTGGCAGGGGTGATGGGAAACATTAGCCAGGTGAGTGGGGGTGGCAGGGGTGATGGACAACATGTCCCCTGTGAGTGGGGGTGGGAGGGATGATGGGCAACATGTCCCCTATGGCTGGGGGTGGCAGGGGTGATGAGCAACAGGTCCCCTATGGCTGGGGGTGGCAGGGGTGATGGGCAACAGGTCCCCTATGAGTGTGGGTGGCAGGGGAGATGGGCAACATAAGCCCTGTGAGTGGGGGGTGGCAGGGGTGATTGGAAACATAAGCCCTGGGACTGGGGGGCAGGGGTGATGGGACACATAAGCCCTGTGAGTGGGGGTGGCAGGGGTAATGGGCAACATAAGCCCTGTGAGTGGGGTGGCAGGGGTGATGGGCAACAGGTCCCCTGTGAGTGGGGGGTGGCAGGGGTGATGGGAAACATAAGCCCTGTGAGAGGGGTGGCAGGGGTGATGGGAAACATAAGCCCTGTGAGTGGGGGGGCAGGGGTGATGGGAAACATAAGCCCTGTGAGTGGGGGTGGCAGTGGTGATGGGCAACAGGTCCCCTATGGCTGGGGGTGGCAGGGTGATGGGCAACAGGTTCCCTATGAGTGTGGGGGGTAGGGGTGATGGGCAACATAAGCCCTGTGAGCGGGGGTGGCAGGGGTGATGGGAAACATAAGCCTTGTGAGTGGGGGTGGCAGGGGTGATGGGAAACATAAGCCCTGTGAGTGGGGGGGCAGGGGTGATGGGAAACATAAGCCCTGTGAGTGGGGGTGGCAGGGGTGATGGGCAACATAAGCCCTGTGAGTGGGGGTGGCAGGGGTGATGGGCAACAGGTCCCCTGTGAGTGGGGGTGGCAGGGGTGATGGGAAACATAAGCCCTGTGAGTGGGGGTGGCAGGGGTGATGGGCAGCATAAGCCCTGTGAGTGGGAGGGCAGGGGTGATGGGAAACATAAGCCCTGTGAGTGGTGGTGGCAGGGGTGATGGGCAACAGGTCCCCTATTGCTGAGGTTGGCAGGGGTGATGGGCAACAGGTCCCCTATGAGTGTGGGTGGCAGGGGTGATGGGCAACATAAGCCCTGTGAGTGGGGGTGGCAGGGGTGATGGGAAACATAAGCCCTGTGAGTGGGGGTGGCAGGGGTGATGGGCAACATAAGCCCTGTGAGTGGGGGTGGCAGGGGTGAAGGCCAACAGGCCCCCTGTGAGTGGGGGGCAGGGGTGATGGGAAATATAAGCCCTGTGAGTGGGGATGGCAGGGGTGATGGGAAACATTAGCCCTGTGAGTGGGGGTGGCAGGGGTGATGGGCAACATAAGCCCTGTGAGTGGGGGTGGCAGGGGTGATGGGCAACAGGTCCCCTGTGAGTGGGGGTGGCAGGGGTGATGGCAAACATAAACCCTGTGAGTGGGGGTGGCAGTAGTGATGGGCAACAGGTCCCCTATGGGTGGGGGTGTTAGTGGTGCTGGCCATGCAACCCCTATGGTGGGCTGTTGTTAGTGGCCAGGATATGTATCCCCTGTGTGTGTGTGCCATTTTGCGGGTACGTGTCGTTTGTTTATGTGGTAGGTGTCTGACTTACCGTTTGCGCCATCGGCGTCGGTACCTGACCCGGTCATAGATGTAGAGTACTGGTATGACCTGCTGGGATGGGATTCATGATGTGTTCATGTCGTACACACTGCTTGTTGCTCCGTCTCGTACCCACTGCAAGCTGTTCCGTCTCGTAGCCGTGTATTGAGTTGTGGCGCGAATCGTAGCTGATATGCTTGTTTTCCGGATGCTGTGACGTCCCGTGCGTGACGACCCGTCCGGCGCGTAGGAAGTACGCATCATACTTGTCATGCCGGAAACTGCTATGGATACTGCTTCCCGGCGACACGGTTCCTCTTTTGGAGTTACGGCTCGGACGGAGGATGGGTCTTGATTCACAGCCTACGTGTCGTCGTGTTTTTGGCAGTAATTTGCATCGTACTTCCTATACAGGACGGACTGGCTCCGGGTACGTGTCGGTCGCAGGGTAAGGCTACGGACAGCTGTCCGAACGGCCATCGGAATCGGCCCCTCAGCGTTGCAGTGATGTATCTCTTGCAACATGAGTATATCATTATTTGATTGTTTTAAAAAAAGTAAAATTCTTCTTCTTCTGGCCGGCACCCTCAACCCATTTACATTCCAGCTTAGTATCCTCAGCCTGCGAGTATTGTTAGAATTGGTTATGTTGAGGGGCACACCCTTTCTTTATACCGAGGGAGGAACATGGCAGCCGGCTAACAGCAGGCCGCTGCGACTCACTACTCCGGAGCCATTAGACTAGATGAGCCTAGCCGAACCATTTAGCCACATGGAGCTGCACCGCGGACACACTTCTGGTTCCCCACATGGGAAGAAAAAGCCATGGGCCTCTGCGAAGGGGGGAGGGGGCCAAAACACCCCAAGGATTCCTCTTTGCAGCTGCAGTGCTCCGACGTCTCTGCATCACGACCAGTTTCCTGTGGGGATCGGTGGTTTCTGGCCGCATTGCTGCTACACCAGGATCACCGGGCTGCAGCCCAGTTCCACCACCAGGTCGCCGGTAGCCGTGTCAGTACAAGCGCGCGGGAACATCTGCCACTATGAGCCCCTATCCCAAAGGCACCTCTATTCCAACACTCTATGTGCCTCAAAAGGATACCTTTGTCAGGTGGAAAGGACAAGGGACAGGGAAAAATGCTCAGAAACTCCAAGGAGTCAGAAAATACCGGAGCCACATCATCTGCAGAAGGGAAGCCACAAGGTATTTCATGTTATGCCATGAGAAATTCTTGTGTAGATTTCAATACTGGGTTGTCTAAGGGGGGGGCCTTGGCATATCCCTCCCAACAATTTTCCCATATCTGCACCTACTCCACTACCCACTGCTCTGCTCCAAGTTCTTGTGACGACCCCGCTTGTTAAGGAGCCTCTCCCTGAGCGCATACACAGGAAAAAGGGTGAAGGGAAATTGACACTCATAATAGACCCAGTGTAAAAAAACTAAAATGACTCCCTCTCTGAGATCTTTTTTTAAAGTGAAAGGGAGGGAAGCATACTTCTTAGAGAGGCTAGTGCACCTACCACCCTGACCCACACAAAAAACCCCAGAGGGATAGCATCTCAAAAATTAGATCACAGACAGCTTGAGAGGCTCCCCTTATCCAACCGTTTTCAACCCCTGGTGGAAGGTACGACATTCTCTGGAACTGTAGTGGAGACAGAAATAAGGGCACATGCACCAGCAATAGAGGAAGACATGTCCTCCCCATCCACAACTCAAGATACAGATGACCTACTGCGTGCACTCTCCAAAGAGATTAGAACCAGGTTCACACTCTCTGAGGCAAATCGGACAAAAATTTGCGATGTGTGTGAGAGTCTAGATAACAAACGTACCGGCTTCACAGAAAGAATAGAGAGCTTGGAGGTAGTATTGGAGACGGGTGCGGGAGGAAACAGCAGGTAATAGCAGAGAAATTGTGGATCTTAAAATGAGTGGGAAGCTACTTCGGGAAAAGGTAGAAGTGTTACAAAACCACTCCAGGAGAAACAACTTAAGGATCCTAAATATTCCCAAGGGAAGAGAAGGAGGGGACTTAAAAGAGTTTGTGATAGCCCTGATAAAAGAATTCATACCATCTGCCAGGACACTAGTCCTACATCAGGACATACAACGAGTACATAGGGATCCATTCAGAAAGAACATAACTAAGCCCAGAAACCTATGTGACAAAAGAAAGGATACTTACAGAAGGTCTTAAGGCAGGCACATATACAAAAGACCAGTGGTCCTTCCGAATTCGGTCAGACATCGCCAGGGAGACCCAGAATCGACAGTGGGAACTGGGTAAACATATGCAGGAGCTCAGATCCTTGAGTGCCACGACCCAGCTGAAATTCCCCGCCACTCTAGGAATAATGTGGAATAACAAGATGTTCAACTTAAAAGACCCAGATGAAGTTTTGGATTTGATTAAAAAAATGAAAACTTAGAGCTAGGCTTGGGGCATTTTATGGCAACAATTTATACTTAATCCGGAGAGGTGAGGGCAAAGGGGATGAAGGAAATGCCCAGTTTGGTCAAAGGGAGGGTTCCTCGGGGGGGGGGGGGGGGGGATAAACGTGATCACACTAATGTAGATATTTCACTGTGTGGGCAGCAGCAGGAAATAATAAATTAAAGACCTTATGTGTGGCAACTAAATTAAAGCAGATTCATACATTTGTTGGAAATGTTTGTGGAGACTTGTCAAATGGCGCCAAAGATATTAGGAAATGTATTTGAATCTGGAAATCATACATACACTATTTCCATTCCAACTTCTGCAACAGTAGGAAAATTATTGAAATTCTGAGTGAATAAATAAATGACTCCCACTCTAATCTTTGCAACAGTAGGGAAAGTGTTGAGTTTCAGGGAAGTTAAATGTACTATTGCATTACACTGCTGCTGCTTACGTTGTGGGGGGCATAAGTGTGCTGTGATATTTTAAAATTGTAGGGAATACTGTACTTTTACTATCGGGGGCATTCTGTCTATTTTAATGTATTTTTTGAAAAAGAATTGTTTTAATGTAACTTTAATTTCTGTATGCACTGAAGCTAGATTTCGGTCCGTGCTCACTACTTTAAACTGTGACTTTTGAAACGCTTGTCACTTAAGGGCGCTTCCCGAGGGGTTAGTGTTCCAGTCTCGTGACTCCTCCCACTCCCTCCCTTCATAAACCGGATGCTGTGTTCGCGCCGGTAATTGCATTACACTGCTGCTGCTATACGTTGTGGGGGGCATAAGTGTGCTGTGATATTTTAAAATTGTAGGGAATACTGTACTTTTACTATCGGGGGCATTCTGTCTATTTTAATGGATTTTTTGAACAAGAATTGTTTTTAATGTAACTTTAATTTCTGTATGCATTGAAGCTAGATTTCGGTCCGTGCTCACTACTTTAAACTGTGACTTTTGAAACGCTTGTCACTTAAGGGCGCTTCCCGAGGGGTTAGGGTTCCAGTCTCGTGACTCCTCCCACTCTCTCCCTTCATAAACCGGATGCTGTGTTCACGCAGCGGACGTGCCAGTCGCGCGCCGAGGGCGCGCCAAAGGTAAGCCCGTCTGCGCCCGTCCGCGCTAAGGACGCGCTAGTGCCGGGCCATGCTGGTGGTTTGCTTGGGGAGGTGTTAGAAGGTAAGAGGTACAGTAAAGCTCAATTGCTGGCCCTGAACACACCTCACCGCAAGGGATGTAGGAATTGGTCGGTGGCCCAGGATACTACTTTGTATTGCCCCGCCTGTAATTACTGACTTGGCCCACTGGGAGGTTTTTTTACTAGCCACCATGATCATGTCAACATTATTCAGGCTGCACTCATTAATGCTCAGTCCATGGTAAAACATGCCCCATATATATACGATTTGCTTTCGGATTCTGGCCTGGATCTTTTATTCATCACCGAGACTTGGCTGAATGAGTCGTGTGCCCCTACGATCGAACTTTCTGTCCTGCCTGGGTTTAAAATTGCCAGACTCGATAGACCGTCTGGGAGAGGAGGTGGTATCGCCATAGTTCTCAGAGACATCTGGTCATTTTCCTGTGAAGCCTCGGCGGGGCTTGTAGACGCAGAGGCCCTTGATTTTTCCATTGCCTTGTCCCCCCATTTCACCTTGGGTGGTACCTTGGTCTATCGGCCCCCGGGCTCGCCTGGCGGCTTTCTCAAGGCCTTGGATAATGTGATTATCCCGCGTGCCTTGCGTTTCCCAAGGTTTCTTCTCCTTGGGGATTTCAACATACATCTCGATTGCCCTGATGCGCCGGGTTCCAGGGAGCTAAATGATCTGTGTGTCTTGGCTCATCTGACTGAATGGATTAAATCTCCGACCCACCATGGGGGGCATCTGATTGATTTGATCTTCTCTAATTTTGACATTTCTACTCCGGTCCCTCTTCCGATCTCATGGTCGGATCACTATTTGGTCCATTTTTCATGGTCCATTGGTAAATTCCTGCCCAGTGCCCGCCCTGTTCATAACTTACAGCCCCGCAGGATCGATATTCCGGCCCTTGCAAAGATTTTGGCTCGGTCGGAACCCTCACCGTCTTGCATTTTGGAGAATGAGTGTGCTGACCTTACTTCATGGATCGCCCACAGCGTGGAATTTGTGTCCAAAGCCCCACGCGTGTGCAGGCCTAGGGCCATCCCTCCTAAATCTTGGTACTCGCCCTCGCTCAGAGCTCTTAAACTGTCTTGCAAAGTGCTGGAGCGCATCTGGCGTCGAGACTACTGTCCTCTTGCCAAGGCTACTTTGCGGAAGGCCCAACACGATTACTACACAGCCATTAGCGCAGCCAGGAGTAGCTTCTTTGTTGCCCGTATTGCTAATGCCAAAAACAACAGCAAAGAGATCTTCTCGATAGTTAAAAGTTTTCTATCCCCCGCCGCGGAACAAATTCTCTTTCCTGCCTCTTCAGAGCGTTGTGAGGAACTGTCCTCTTTTTTTATAGAAAAAATTCAATTGATCCAGGATAGCCTTGTTTGTGATTCTTCCCCCCTGACTGACCCCTCCTCTCTGCCGACCTTCCAAACCTGCTCCTCCTCTTTTTCCACGTTGTCGCATGTTGAGGAATATGACACATTGGCTATTCTAAAATGTCTCAAATCAGGGTCCCCGTCCGACCCCTGCTCCGGCAAGAGTGCTGGCTGGTATTGCTGAGGTGATCTCTTTGAAGGTCAACAGAATTATTAATCTTTCTTTGCAGACTTCTACGGTCCCTATTAGTTGGAAGCAGGCCAAACTCCTTCCTCTCCTAAAAAAACCCTTACTCGACCCTGCACTTCCTACTAGCTATCGCCCTATCTCTCTTCTCCCTGCCATGGCCAAAATCTGTGAGAAGGTTGTTTTCGTCAACTGGAAGCCTTCATGGAATCCTCCAGCCTACTACACCCGGCGCAGTCTGGTTTTCGGTCCACCTACAGTACCGAAACTGCACTGGTGGAGGTTGCAGAAGCCATTCGGGGGTGCCTTGATGCGGGCGGCAGAGCAGCTTTGGTGCTTCTCGATCAATCTGCCGCCTTCGATACGGTCCCCCATCAGCTCCTCCTCTCTCGCCTGGCTAATATTGGTGTTGGTGGCCATGTGTGGAATTGGTTAAAATCTTTTCTAGAGGATCGCACTCAGCAGGTGTGGACGCCACCTTTCTCTTCGACGGTGAGGAAGGTGGCTACTGGCGTCCCTCAGGGATCCACCCTGAGCCCCCTGCTTTTCAATATCTATCTAACTCCTTTGATTTTTTGGGCAGAAGAACTTGGTGCAAAAATAATGGCCTACGCGGATGATACTCAACTTCTTTTTACCTGGAAGGATTCTGATTTGTCTACCGCGTCCGCCCAGAACTGCCTTTCGGCTGTTTTTAAGTGGCTGGCCGCTGCACATTTAAAATGTAATGAGGACAAGTCTGAAGTTCTCCTGTATGGACAATTTCCTCCTGACTTAAGATCATCTCTATGGCCCTCTAATCTCCCATGCCCGCACTCTGTGGGCTCTCCTGCAAAAAATCTTGGGATCTGGTTCTCGGAGGACTTACGGTTCACTTATCAAATCAATAAACTGGTTGGCCAGTGTTTTGGCACTCTTAAGGTATTGAGAAGATTTCTCCCGCTGCTACCTCAGTCTGCCAAGGAAGCTGTTATTCGTGCCCTTATTCTTTCTCGGCTCGACTACGCCAATGCTCTGTATGTGGGTATCCCAAGATACCTAATTAACAAACTACAGACTATACAGAATGCCGCGGCTAGACTCCTGTTTAACATCTCAGGACGGTCTAGCATTAAAAAACATCTCTGCGACTTACACTGGCTGCCAGTCCTCCAAAGAGTGAAATTCAAATCCCTGATTTTGGCCCATCGGGCTCTGCATCAGACTGGCCCTCTCTACATCCAAAAGCGGTTCGCCTTCTATACTCCTAACAGACTGCTGCGCTCCGCCACCTTGCGCCTAGTGACGGTGTCATGCTTCCATAGGGCCCGTCTGGGTGGCCAATCTTTTTCGGTGAAAACAGCCATGGCCTGGAATGCCTTACCTCTGAAACTGAGCGTCATCCAAGACCTTAGGCTTTTTAAAAAGCAACTGAAAACTTTTCTTTTCTCTGGGGCACTCTAATGTCTTCTCCTCAAGGTTCCATATAGAGCACTCGCGCCAGGACACTTTTTAAGTATTAGTGCGCGTTAGAAGAACTATATAACATAACATATTCCCACTCCAGCCTGTGCAAAAGTATGAACATCATAGGACTTTGGAGGGGTTAAATTAAGTATTCCCACTCCAGTCTGTGCACCAGTTCGGAAAGTATTGGACTTTGGAGGGGTACATTTTAATATTCCTACCCCAGTCTGTGCACCAGTAGGAAAAGTGTTGGACTTCGGAGGGGTTGCAGTTACTCTTCCAGCTCCAGACTAAGCAACAGTAGGTAATGTACTTCACTTTCAAGTACATTACATATTTGGATGAATGTATTAATCTATAAAACATTTAAAACTCCTAATATAAACATTATAACTGAACATAATATATATATATAAACATTATTACTAAACATAATATATATACATAATAAATAAAATAAAAAAATTCAAACTTCGTATGCAATGTAAAAATTACTTTTCAATTTATAAATAATGGATATTTTCATTATTATTTATTACCTTGCCTCCATATACCCCTACAAGCTTACTAACCCACACCTAAAGTATAACCTAAATAAATAATGAAAACACAATTTACATAATTGCTAATCAATTAAATATTTATCAATTAATAGTTAATTTTTAATTTATAATTAATTTCCCACACAATAACCCTACAAACCCCAGCAGCCCACACCTAAATGATATCTAAAATATATTATTGTTATGCACTTTACATGATTATTAATCAATTATACTTTTAATTATAGATTGATATTCATTTTTTTTATATTTCTTAATTAACTTCCCACCCTATACCCTTACAAATCTAGCAACCTGCAACTAAAATATACCAAAAATAAATCAGTATTACATAATGCACATAATTAATAATCTCTCCAATAATGAATAACACATTAATAGTTGATTAGTATTACTTGATAAACTTCCTACCCTATATTCCTACAAATCCAGCAGTCAGCACTTGAAAGTAAACTAAAATATATGATTACTAAACAATTTACACAAGTAATATTAAATTGAATAATTAATATTGCATTTAAAATTAATTGTTAACTAATTATTACCTAATTAACCTGCATGTAAAACATAACTAATTTAAATCAGTCTTACATAATATACATAATTAATAATAAATACATACTTACTTTAAAATATTAATTAATAATTAATTATTACTTAATCAACTTTCCATCTCATAAATCTACAAACTCAACAACCCGATACAACACTATAAATTACTATTAACAACTAAATGCAAAATTCTAAATCGCTTAAAATTACAAACCATATTTATAAAAAAAATCATAACACCTTTACAAACAATAACACATTAAAATAATATATGAAGTAAAACATTAACCCCTTCCATGCGGGGGTAACTCCCCCGCGGTGCGAGGGGGCGGTGGTGGTGGCACTGTGCTCATGACGAGCTCAGCTCATCACGAGGCACAGTGGGCTGTGCTCATGACGAGCTCAGCTCGTCACGACCCCGCCCACTGATTGATTCTCCCGCACAGGCGGGGAATCAACCGCGCGTGGGCGGGCCGCGACGGTTATGACGAGCCCAGCTCGTCATGAGCACAGCGCCACTGTGCCTCATGACGAGCTGGGCTCGTCATGGGCACCGAAGCGGTTAAAAGTTTGAACCCATGAGATTCTTTGCAACCATATTTTTGAAAACAATATTATGAACAAAATTCTTAATAATGACTTAACTGAAAAACTATATTCTTGACAATGATATTTCTGCAGTACGCTAATTTTGTATTTAAATATTTTTTTCCCCGCTATTTCTGTCTACCGATATTTAAAGCTTAATATTTTGTCTAAATAGCTTCACTAGATGTCCTTAATAGGCAGCCAGAGGTTCATAGATTTGACGCTAGTGCTTAAGAGTGAAAGCCCATCACTGAAACGGGCCTTCTTGATTTCTATGTAACACTCTTTAGTTTCTTGTCAACAATTCTATTTTCCTCTGTAAGGATTTGGAATTGTGAGTCTTCTGTTTTGTGTCAGAGGGTAATTTGATGATATATGTTAGTTATACACCAATGTTGAGACGTGAAATTGTGTTTATTTATACATAGAAAGTGTTAAACTCTAAAATAGTGTATTCTTTTTTGTCCGCAATTTTATATAGCGCGAATTGGCCTGAAGGTATCAGAGCGATTTACATGAGCACCAGATGTGTTACAGACAGACACATTCATTTTTTTTTGTTAGGCACAGGGAGTTTAAGTGATTTTCCCCGCATCACAGGATGTTGAGCGCCCCTGCCGAGACTCAAAACCGGTTCCCCAGTGTTGAGGTTGACCGCTCTAGCCGTAAGGCCATAGCCTCTCCCATAAGTGCAACTTTATGTTTACTTATTTAGGTGTCTTGATAAACCTCAAATGTCACCTTGCAGCCTCTACAACGTGCCTCTCTGGTGGTAAATCATTAAAAAATAGACATTTGAAAATCCAGTCAACTAACCATGGTTATTGTTCGATTTTTGGGAAAGCTCGTGCCATTAAAACTGTGAAAAAGATTGGGCCGAAAGGACATCTCCACGTGGTTGTGGTGGACTTAGTATGGTCAGCTACGCAGATTAGGGTGCAGAGAATTTCCCAGTTTGTGGCCCTGGACCACGATGAATTTTCATCTGTGTTTTTTTCACCTGTATATGACAAGGTCAATTTATTTGACTTGTGATAAAGGACCTATAATTAATGAAGACCCGATAGTACTGTGAATACCGTACAGGACCCTAAAGTTAATCTTCTTTTATACTAGGGAACTAGTGAATTGAACTCCACGTTAACAATATCTGGTCGATTTAAAAATATATCATTTCAATATCTTCATACTGTAAAACAATTTTAAAAGGCAATTGTATCAGCAACATACCCAATTGTTTAGAGTAAATAGTTTTCCTTTGCTCTTGGTGGTCAGTTTCTCTCAAAGCCATAAAAGCATGAGACAGAAGGAACAGAGTCAGCGGTATCCCTCTAGGACAGCACCGGATTATCAATTAACCCATTAAATTAATTGGTGACAAATTCAAATTCACCCTGTGTGTGCGCTCTTGAGTAGTACCCGCTGACACAATACCTCCCCAGATACTGGGGCAAAATGAGACATAAACAGCAAAAGGCGCACCACTTCCACAAATGTAAATAATATCAAATTAGTCCATGTACATGCTATGTTTTCTTTTTCAAAAGTTCTTCTTTATTATTCATTTGTTAAAGTGACATTTAAGAACAGCCAAAGCAGCCGACGCGTTTCGTCCAACTTGGGACTTCTTCAGGGCTGCAAAATGTATATATAAAACAATATATAAATACCACGAATAACCACATCCAATATATACAAATCCAACAAACATAATCTTTGACACAAGACAAATTCAAAAGCGTGTTACAAAAAGAAGAAAACGTTACTTTTAACAATACACAGAAGACATAAACAAGCTAAAAACAGGATTGTAGGTGAATTAACCGTTATTGTAAATTCATGTTCGTCATTTTTCAGATAAGAACAACCTATCAACATATTAACATGTTTCTGGTTAAGTAACAGTTTAAGAGTGTATGTTTATGGAGTACAATTGGTTTCTTAACCCAAGTCTCATTCCTCAGCCAAATTTGCATTGACCGTAATTGATTTGGTCAGAAAGAGTTATGAGTTTGTTCTCAACTGACTCAATAAAATTTTAAAAGAAAAGCAACAAGAGAAAGAAGAGACCCAAGGGTGTACCCACCGTAAGAAACAGTAAATCTGTGTATGTTTGTTTTCTTGAAATTTCTAGAACATCATTCAACGTCACTAGAAGAAGTCAAAATGAGAGGGCATTAAGCAGAGGAATTTCCTAATGATTGTAAATATCAATTTAACGTAAATACGTCATTTGTTGTGACAACCTTAGTCCTGACCGGAAGAAGTTTAACAAGGAGATAAGCGTAAAAAGAGGCGTATAAAATGGTTTCATAGTACGCATTAGTAAGCGTGTTAGTCCTAAGCAAGTATTCCATATATACCCCCAAGAAGACGTTTTTTATATAAAAAGGAGAAAGAAAAGGGGAGCTCCCCCTGGGGGTATGTGTACTTACATTCATAAAATAGAGAATATGTCGATTAGGATACAGGTCTATGTCAGACAAATGGCAATCGCTGGTCCCGTCTTTTTTAATATAGCACCGGGTCAGAAGTTTATCCAATGATAAGGATAAGAGTCAAAGTCTTTAAAATGCCTAAAAGTAAGAACACAACAGTCTAATAATCCAAAAGGAATCAAAGTGTGTTAAATTATTTAGACACACTCACTCATTCGTTTATATGTTGGTAAACTCATATTTATAAACTAAAAGGAATAACCTAATAAATCAAATGAGGTGTCTGATCAACCTAGTTACAACCAAACTAACAGTGTAAAATGGAATGGTCCCAATATCACCATCCATAATGTTATAAGATTTAAGGTTATGTTTATAACTAGGTCCTAGTGCTAACATAGAGATTCTGGGTGATGTTGTTTTGACATAAAGACATGTTACTAAAATACCACCAGCCCTTGAGTATTAGCTCAATAGAGATTTAAATTAGTTAAAGTAGAAAAGGCAAGTCAGGTCAGATCAAAACCAGGGAATGAGACACAATCCAAAGTTATTACAGAACCTACCCGATTCCGCATGTTCAAAATCCTGGACGGGACCCAATCCGTTAGCGGTCTGTAACAAGCAGGACTCGCGCTCGCGTGTTTAAATAGTGTTTGACCCTGTGTGAACTCAAAACAACTGAGTCCCGTGCCTCGCTGCCGGGGATTCACATCACAGCACAGTCGGTAAGAAACTGAGGGTAAACTCAGTTGCCATGTTAGAAGGGTAAAACGTATGGATTAATCTCATGCGAAATAAAGCATACGATTGGATATTTTATAACGAGTGAACACCAGCGATCAGCGATCGAAGAGCATTGTATGCACTGTATATCTAAGCAGGTGACAGCCCATTAGTGGTGTTTTGGCACAAACAAGTCACAACTCCGTGATAAATCAGAAGGCAAGCGACCCCGGGGCCATGTTGGAATAGGCATACTTGAAAGTATCAGCTTTATGGGTAGACAAATTTGCAACCTATTATCCTAAATCCGATATGTGTGATAATTTAAAAAACCAAGGGTAAAAAACCAAACGGAATTAAATCAGTAACATGTAATTTGGGCTTTTTCATGGCACGGGCCTCGTATGTCGGCGAACGTCAAGGCCGGCTGCCATGTTGGAAAAGTAAAGTACGCCGTATTAGCTCAATGGAGCTGATCGTGTGTCTCAGAAAACAGGGAAAGGAGTGTACATAGGGATAAAATGCCCAACGGATTTAAGATCGATAACATTTTAAGCTTATTCAGCACGATCGTTGACATTTTGAGCTTATTCGGCACGGGCATCCTATAACAGCAAGAATCAAAACTGGCGGCCATATTAGAAAGGTAAAATACACCGTATTTGCTCAAAAGAACCAATCATATGTCTCAGATCAGGAAAACCGATGTGCATACGGGATGTATTCCAAAGTGTCAACTCATGTATGGAGTGTCGTGAGGGGTCGCATTGGAGTGTAAGCATCTAACAAATCGTGTGAAAGAACCGATGTTATACATTTCGTTTATGAGGATCTGACATAGACTGACATAGACTGCCATTTGTCTGACATAGACCTGTATCCTAATCGACATATTCTCTATTTTATGAATGTAAGTACACATACCCCCAGGGGGAGCTCCCCTTTTCTTTCTCCTTTTTATATAAAAAACGTCTTCTTGGGGGTATATATGGAATACTTGCTTAGGACTAACACGCTTACTAATGCGTACTATGAAACCATTTTATACGCCTCTTTTTACGCTTATCTCCTTGTTAAACTTCTTCCGGTCAGGACTAAGGTTGTCACAACAAATGACGTATTTACGTTAAATTGATATTTACAATCATTAGGAAATTCCTCTGCTTAATGCCCTCTCATTTTGACTTCTTCTAGTGACGTTGAATGATGTTCTAGAAATTTCAAGAAAACAAACATACACAGATTTACTGTTTCTTACGGTGGGTACACCCTTGGGTCTCTTCTTTCTCTTGTTGCTATTCTTTTAAAATTTTATTGAGTCAGTTGAGAACAAACTCATAACTCTTTCTGACCAAATCAATTACGGTCAATGCAAATTTGGCTGAGGAATGAGACTTGGGTTAAGAAACCAATTGTACTCCATAAACATACACTCTTAAACTGTTACTTAACCAGAAACATGTTAATATGTTGATAGGTTGTTCTTATCTGAAAAATGACGAACATGAATTTACAATAACGGTTAATTCACCTACAATCCTGTTTTTAGCTTGTTTATGTCTTCTGTGTATTGTTAAGAGTAACGTTTTCTTCTTTTTGTAACACGCTTTTGAATTTGTCTTGTGTGAAAGATTATGTTTGTTGGATTTGTATATATTGGATGTGGTTATTCGTGGTATTTATATATTGTTTTATATATACATTTTGCAGCCCTGAAGAAGTCCCAAGTTGGACGAAACGCGTCGGCTGCTTTGTCTGTTCTTAAATGTCACTTTAACAAATGAATAATAAAGAAGAACTTTTGAAAAAGAAAACATAGCATGTACATGGACTAATTTGATAATATTTACATTTGTGGAAGTGGTGCGCCTTTTGCTGTTTATGTCCCATAAAAGCATGTCAGCCTGCTTCTAGGTTCCTTTAAAAATGTGCATCTATGTTTGGAGTGCCCCCAAAAAGGATGATGCTGCTGTAGTTCAAACAAGACAATACCAAATTACTGGAGAGTTACATCAGATGCTAAGAGAGCTAAACTGCCTTCCTGAGCAATTTTATCTGAACATTTGTAATACCAATGACAGAAAATAGAAAAAGAAAGACATTGAAGGGAGGAAGCAAGGAAGGTGAGTGGTGCTGGTTTGTATATTTTTGCCAGGGTTGTGTTTGTTCCTAAAGGGGCCCAGAGGGCTATGGTGTGGTTTTCCTTGAAGACACATATTCTGTTGCGCATCAATGCAGGAAGATAAGCTGCCTGTTGACTACATCTCAAAGGCTTTGAACATACTCTTAACCACTTACCCAGTGACATCATGGCCCATTGTTGTGCTGGATGTGAAACACCACAGCTCGTTGTTGTGCGTGGCATGTCATTTGAGTGATAATAATAAATGTTACATGCAAAAAAGGCCTGATTGCATGATTACATTTAATATCAGAAAATGTGCTTGTAAGCATAGGTCCTGGGAAAATGGATTAACTATTTCAATAGTAATACTAAAAAAATGTGTGCTCACGCACCATGTTTTAATATGAGAAACTCCATACTTCTCTAACGCCATTCAAACTGTGGAGAACGAGGAGGAAAACCTCTCACTTGGTGCATGTATTATTACCGCAGCTGCAGGGGAAGAGGACCTTGCAGAGATCCATCTCAGAAGGACACGTAGAATTATCTTCCATAGGTTTCTACAAAGGGACATTGTTTGCGCATTTTTATAGCAATGGAGAAGCAGAGCAAGAGTGACCACCTCCTGGCTCCATAAGACACCGTTAGTAGTAACAGTCTATAAGGTGTCGATGGAAGGGTTGGGTGGAATGAATAGATGATGACTGAGGGAACTGAACTCCCCGTGTTGACCTGATGATAGCTTAAAATATGAGGGAACTATACATGGTTTGGCACATTAAAGGTTGAAGGCTAAAGCCACATTAGGTACACAATAGACTAAAATTTTAGTGATGGATGATGAAATATGATTGGGTTCTTTATAAATATTTCCCTAATTTGCATATTATCTGCTTGGTTGTTCATGATAATCATGGTCATTCATTTAACTCGTTATTTAGACAAGTGCTGCCCATCATCATATCACTGTGAAATGCTGATGATCGTTCTTCGCATTGATGTAGTAGTAAAGCAAGGGTGTCACCTTTATCTATATTATGGACCAGGATTGCCTGACTCCTATCACTCGGTGTAAATCGCTGGGAGTGAACGACACTTGTCAGTTCTCTATTTTTATGGAGGGCATATTTTATTTTGTGGCTAAGGGGGTCTACATGGTCTGACTCCAACAATGTTGGGGTGAACACGACAGTGCGGTGATAAACCTGTATATACACATATAACATACATTCTGCAAATTTCCACTCACAAAACGTCCAATGGTTGATCAGAGAGGCTCTACTTTTAGTTGTTTAGCAGAAACTCACCACTCTCAAAATAATACAGAACTTTGCCTGTATAATGCATCATAAGAAATGGATGTTGTGTGAAATGCCTTCTTTACGCCTTCACACAGTTTTTTTTAATACGCAGCAACATTTAAACATCTAAAGAACATTAATGACAGTTGATTGTTTTTGTGTAATAAAATGTTTTTAGAGACACCTGTGATTTATCATAAGAGAAATTCAAGTTGAAAAGAATCATCTGTTTCATTCAACTGGTAAATAGTTTCCCTCGAGACACCGCACACACATTCAGTGCAAGAGTCCCTTTAGCAGACAACCTACCTCGGGGTTTGATCCATTTTCAGGATTTCACTCACAACATGGAGCTGGTGGGTACACATGCAGAGCAGGACGTTAGCGTTGTAGACGCTCTCCATGTCGATGATCAATGTTACACTCAGTATTGAATATTTTCTGCCCGTCAAGCACATCAGTAGCTGTCTAACAGGTCCCAGTGCTGTACTGAAGGTGCACCAGACTCTCAGGAAAACACATGCATCATTTTGAATAATACCTTTATTAGTTCATTGATTCTACCTTGGAATGTATGCTAAATGTAATGCTATAGAGATGCGCACGAATTGAAGGAAATTAAAACACACACACCTGGGCTGTAATGGCGAAATCTTGACGTCAAGTACATGTAAATGTGCATTTTTCATGAAAATGAACGGATCATTTTGAACGTTAGTATGACCCTATGCCGTTGACTTTGACATTTCTATTGGGAATGTGTGCAATAGAGTATCGGGGTGTCAGGCGCCCCAATGTAAACAAGGGAAGTAGTAAAATGTCGTTGGGGTCCAGTGAGCCCCTCACTCCCCTGGGCCCGGTTCTACTCTGTCTGATTGCTCCTCTCTGGCATGTTTGTTACCAAAGCACATCTAGTGAAGGGTATTTCACTGTGGCCTGTTTATTCATGCATGTCAGACGTATACAGATATGCCTCTCACCCAGAGGCATGCACATGTGCCCCGAGGATTGATGTGTTTCATGGAATAAGCCTATTACGCGGACAGATGGACAGGAGGCATCAGCTTCTTGTCTTTGTTTCTGTGTAAATAATACCTCCTAGGAGCCCTCTGCAACGAGTGCAATGTCATTAGCACATGCTCCTCACCCGTGCAGCTCTCAGGTCAGTGCCAGATTGAATTTTAGTACTTCCTTGTAAATTATTCATCCTTCGCTCTGGGTAGCACGTGATTACTTTAGTATTACCCTGAGATTAAATGTTCCAAGCGGTGTGCACAATCACCATCAGTTGTCACTTCCTTTTTGTGGAATCCCTGGGTTCCGGTTGCCGAGGGTCAGCATGTCATGCCATTCTAAATAACCTGCCACATGGCGGAGAGTGAAAAGATAATCACTGCTGCAGATTTGTGCCCAGGAGTGACCTTGTGGGTGACAGCGTGATCCATAAATAGAAGCCATACCATGCTGAAACATACAGACTGCACGGCCCTGCCACTCTTTCACTTTCTAACTTTAACTATTCTCTTTCCATGTTTAATTGTTCTCTCTCTTTCACATGTTTCCAGTACCAGGGTACCAATCGATCCGCTGTCCTAAGAGGCCTAATAGCTGTCATGACCATCTCTTATTTTGCGTTCCATCACATTATTTTATTATTGACAACCGGTCACACACGTGTCTTTCTTTCTTTCTTTCTTTCTTTCTTTCTTTCTTTCTTTCTTTCTTTCTTTCTTTCTTTCTTTCTTTCTTTTTCTTTCGTTCCTGCTTTCTCTTCTTCCATCTCTCTTCTTTCCTTCCTTTTTTCCTCTTCTTCACGCAGCTAGCCCAATAGTTTACGTGCCCAGAGTCCGACATAAATGTCACCTCTGTGTTTTTGGAAAGTAGTAAGAAGGTTTACAACCATGAGATCGCAGAGATCTCGGCGGCCATCTTGTGGCCTTCCATATTTAAAATGCATCCATTCTCGATTGCCTTGGTAGGTAAGAGAAAGCAGAGATTGCAGTTACAGGGAACCGCACCAGCACGTGGTATGTGGAGCGGAGGTTCGCACAAGAGAAAGCAAGGAATAAAGATATATTGAGTGATTTCATTGTGAAAGGATCAGCCAATTCCTGAAGGAGCATTAGAAGAATCTGTGCAACAAAACAGACTTTTTACAATTACAGACATAATTGGGCATACAGTTGCTACTCATGAGAACTGTACGATGAAAACGTTTAAGGAGAAATACAAATACACACATCTGACAGAGAGTTACATAACTGCTTGAACTGTTGAATCCTACCTTACTGTTAATTGTCTTGAGGCCAGAGATTGGCAAGATGACAGTTCCAGACTGAGCTAAAAAACAAAGCAAGTAAAAGAGCTATGAAAGACATAATGAGAATACAAGAAATGTAATTGACATTACAATCCAATCAGATGATAAGAACTGAACGATAACGTACTCATTTTTAACTGTGTATATGGTATTTCTATAGTGTGAACTAAGCCAGAAGGCAAAGAAGTGCTGTAGCGGGTCATATACAAGCATAAAGTCAAAGAGTGATAGGAGAGGTTTCTAGTTGCGGACTGGTCATGCATTATGCATAGTGTCTTCAAAGAAGTGTTGTTTCAACCCTTTCCTAAATTAGAGCAGCATTGTGGCGGTCCTGATGAATTTGGTATTATTGTTCCAGATGCTGTGTGCATAGATGAAAAAAATCTGCTGTCTCACTTTTTCTTTTTTACACTTCTTATTTTGCAGCCTGAAGGTGCCTGTGCTAAGAGCCACCAGATGTGGTGAGCTTGTCTGTAAGATAAGTGAGGGTGCTGGTCGCAATGGCTTAGTAAACGATGCCCCTGCTTTTGAAGATGGTGAGGATTGCCATGAGGAAAAAATGGATGGAGAAAATGGAGAATATTTCTTAAAGGTCCTGGATAAGAATTGCAGCGGTGTGTATGATACCCTTATAAGGTGCCAGTCTAGTGTCTGGGAGGCCACAGAACAGGTAATTAGCACCATTGATATGAAAGAGAATGAGGACTTAAACAACATTTCTGAAGTTGCTTTCTGGACCATGGACGTCATTTACGAGTTGCCAGGGGTCACTTCTGCGACCCCTGGCATGCCCCATGTAACCCCTGGCACTGCTTTTGTGACCCCTTGCCTCAGCAGTGGCAACACAGTTTCACTCTCCTTGTTTTTGTCAGATTTTGATTTACTAATACTGAATAATATTACATTATTTGCTATTAGTTGAATAAAAAATGGAGTACAATAACTTTCCCTAGCAGCTGAGGTAGGTAAAAAAATGCTTTTAAATGTATGTATGTTGTGTGCATACTTGCAGTTTTGAGCATGTTTATGTAAGAGAGAGTGTGTGTATGTGTGAATGTGTGCGTGTGTGTAGGTACAGTAGGCATGATTCACAAAGGCAAACTTAGAAGTTTGGTCTAAACTTACACCAAACGTCTAAGTTTATGACTTTTAGAAATCATAAATAGCATTTACAAGTAATATCTTTATGTCCACACTCAGGGCGTAGATCCGCCCCAAGAGTGGCGATAAAGATAGTGTTCATAAGTGCCCTTTGTGAATTCCAAAATTCATAAACTTAGATGTTTGGTCTAAGTTTACACCAATAGTCTAAGTTTACCTTTGTGAATCAGGCCCAGTGTGTGTGTGTATGTGTGAACACGTATGTATGTGTAAGTATATATATGTGTAAGCATGTGTATGGGTGAGTGAAAGTAAAGGTCAAAGGGCATGTGAAATCAATTCCGCTACCCCAGGCATTTTCGTGAATTGATGTCCATGGAAGAAACAGTTTAACTTTCTTTAGAAGATATACCAGGAACTAGGCTTTCTTTTTGTTTTTTACACTGTTTTCTATGAAGGGGAAGTTGATTTCAAAGAAGAGGTCCGTGAGGCTGTGGACCAGGGAGGTTCAGCCATTCTGATCATGTTGGACCTGTCGGCGGCCTTCGATATGGTCCATCACGAGGTGTTGATGGGTCGTTTATCGAAGGCTGGGGTCCAGGGTACGACCTGGAACCTATTGAAATCATTTTTGGCTGACAGAGTACAAACAGTAGATCTAGGAGGGGATAGATCAAAACCATTTGCCCTCCCCTATGGAGTCCCACAGGGATCCTCCCTTAGCCCGACGCTTTTCAATATTTATGTGAGACAGTTGGCTGCCCTTATAAGATCTTTCGGGCTACTTTTAACCTCCTATGCAGACGATACGCAAATCGTGCTATCTCTACAGAGAAGCAAAGAAGCGGAAAAGGCCACTCTGCCATGACTGCATGGCAGCAATTACTGGCTGGATGTCTGCTAACTGCCTGAAGTTGAATTCAGGCAAAACAGACGTGATCATTTTCGGGAATAACCCCAACCTCTGGTCCCCTGCCTGCTGGCCCAGTAAGATGGGCCTCTCCCCACCACCTGCACTTAAGGTAAAAAATTTGGGGGTGATTGTGTGATAACACTCTCACATTTGGGGATCAGGTTAGCGGAGTGGTGTCAACTTGTTTCTTTATCCTGAGAACACTGAATAAAATTAAGTTCCTCCTCACGGATGAAAGCTTCGGATCAGTTGTTTCAGCTCTCATTCTGTTCTGTCTGGATTATTGCAACAGTCTGTATTTGACGATTAACAATAAACATCTTAACAGACTTCAGATGGTACAGAATGCAGCAGCCAGGCTGCTCACGGGCACTCCAAGGTTTGTGTCGGTCAGAAATGGCCTACGTCACCTTCCAATCAAACAACGAGCCCAATTCAAGGCTCTCTATATGGTATTCCCTGAGGGAGACCGGCCCGGAAGACCTAAAAGAGCGTATTTAATGGTATGTCCCCTGTAGAACGTTGTGCTCAACGGAAGCAAAGCGGGCAGCCGTTCCTAGGGCGAAAAAGGCCAACTGGGGCAGAAAGAACTTTGTTCTCAGAGCCACCAACGCCTGGAATGAACTTCCGTTTTATTTAGGTCTGCCACGGAACTCCTAGCATTTAGGAGAGGTTTGAAGACATGGTTGTTTTCAGCTTAGTCTCTGACAGGGCTCTAGGGATGGAGGGTTTCCAGGTAAACAGTGTTCAGCGTCAGGACACCTTTGGGTAACAGTGCACTTTTTAAACCCATTTAACATAACATAACATAACAAGAAGAATCAAAGTGACTTGACACTCAGTGAAAGGTAACCATGTTGGGGAGGTGGCAGGGGGTGGGGATGGGAACCGACAGATGACTGATTTGGGAAAATAAAATAAATAAATCCTATTCTGTAGTCTGTTGACTCGTCCCTGGCCCGCCCCACTGCCACCCCGTGCTTACCTGCAGGAACCGCCACTGGATGAGATTTGCAGCCATAAAAGGGATTGTCATTGAGCAATGTTTGTACTGTTTCTATTTGTTTTTTTTGGCAAATAACAGGAAACCTGTCTTGGTTGGGTTCAGCTTTAGGTAGGCAATGGACATCTTGGTTTGCAATATGTGCAGGCTTTGATGTAAAGTTGTGTATCACTGCCATATTTCTGAATCTCGATGCAGAGCATCAAGTGGCTCCATGTAGTGGTTGAAGATGACAAAGAATAATATGAAATGCTGGCAGGCTCTCCATGTTATTGAGACCTAGATGTGCCCATGTAAACAAACTAGTGTCGTTTGGAAAGGTTGATAGAGAACCACTGAATGTCTTTGGTCTTTGGCAGCGAATTCCATTCAGACTCCTGGGTGTGTATGATGTGGGTTGGTCAACTACAAAGAAAGCAGCTGAAAGGTCCAGCAATATCAGAAGGCAGGGGTCATCTTCATCCATGGTCAGGAGAGCATAACCTAAAAAGTAAAAGGTTGTGGTCTCCATGCTGCAGCCTGCTCTGAAGCCAGACTGGTACTCATGCAGGAAATGGTTAGCATTAACATGACCTTGGAGTTTTGCATAGACTGCTTTTTAAATGGTCTTGCAGATTAATTAGAGGTAATTGATGAGCTTGTAGTTGGCAAGGTCATCGGGGTCTACAACACTGCATCATGGTGTACCATTGCAAAGCTTTTCATTTAGTCTAGGACACCCATTATGCAGAAAAGAAAACCATGGTTAGAGCAAGCCCAGTAGATGATCTGAGCCCAGCTGTAGCTCTTTTTTCCCATTACCATCTCCCCTAAGTGTATACTAGTACCAGGGATACCTTAGGGATTGATCTGTACTAGAGTGTGAAGCAAAACAAACATTGCTGATACCTGATCTGGGCATAATGCTTGTTGTGACGGAAAATTCCTTCGAATGGACCGAGTGCCCAAGTGTACTGATGTCTGGATCCCTAATACGGATTTTTTTAGTCATAGGCAAACACAGATCAGATCATGTGTGTGTGCCATGACATAGGCCTGTCTCACAGATTAAGGTTTTGTTGGATCATGAGGGGTGCCCAAATCAATGGAAGGCTATTACCTGCACCAAGGGTTAAGTAGCACAAGATTGGTGGTGACAGCATATCGTGCAGTGATCAGTAGGAGTGAACAGGTCCTTTTTAACCTGTGTCACTGGATTGAAACCTACAGGCCTTTTTAAGGTTCTGCTGCTGCAAGCTTAACACACCCTTGACCTACATCAGTTAGATGTAGAGTGCTGTGCAGCGGAGGAGTGGTCCCTCTGCGTTGTATATGTATGTGAACATGGGAAGGGTACAATACGGGGATAGTTCATTGCAGTGCATGTATGGTAAGTGTGTGTACTGGGTGTATGTAGACCAGAGTGGATTAAAGTACATGAGGATTGTAGTGCATTGCAGTCCATGCGTAATGAAAGCATGTGCTAGGTGTATGTGTGCATGCGAAAAAGTACAATATATTAAGGGTGAAGTGTTGTGTAGTGCATGCACGTGGAATGTGTGTACCAGCAGTGTATGTGTGTTTGCATGTAGCACACCATGGCACAATACAGAAAGGTTACAGCAATGAGCAGTGCGAGTGATTGTGCGTGCTGAATGCATGTGTGACTGGGTGGCACAATATATGGTGCCAACTATACTAGACAGTGTGTGTGCTGTGTACACACATTGAGTGCAAGAGTGACTGTAATGGCAAATTAAGCAGAAGACCCTGTGTTCAATTTTGGGAGGATCAGGCTTGCCTGGTGAAGATATGAGTAGCAGAGGAAACCCCCAGACTGATTTGTGTATTACTACATTTCTGTGACCTGGGTGGTGACACACTGGAAAAGGGAGAGAGGGTTTCTCCTATACACTTCAAAGGGTGCTCTTTGACTCAGTGAGAGGCACAAGGAAGGGCCTGGACACATCTCAGGAAGGAGATGGGGGTGATAAGGGAATCGTAAAGAGTGGAGATGGGAGCCGGAGATTAACCTTTTGATGAACATATAATTGTGGCTGACCTCCAGGGGTGAAAGCTAGGCACTCCCATGGCCCTTTTTGTGGGACTATTAGCTTTGGAGTCTCTCCAGCTGTGACCACAGCATTTCGAAGGGAAGAAAAGAGAAGAATAGTGTGCAATTCAAAGGAATCATAACCCCAACATACAACGTCAAAGACTCAGGCCATGAACCACCTTTAATGCCTGGTAAAGAACAATAAGAAGGAAAGGTTGAGACCCCAAAGCTTTGTCATCCTCCAAGCAACCAGACAGGCTTTGCTGGGGATGGAAGCTCTGCAAGACGTCTGCCCTTTACCAGGACTGGGGGCCAAAGTCTGTTAGTCTCCCTACTGCGTGAGGGAACATCACCCAGAGAAACCAAGATCACCTACTCTGGATCCTTGAGCACAAGTGTCTGCCAGCTTGACAAGACCTGTGTGTCCTGTGAGGAAGAGGAGAGCGTTGGATGACACGAGGTCCAGAGGGGAGGCCTGTCAAAAGAAACTCTGGTATGAGGTGTGAGGAGATGGCTACTCCACCTAACGGGTCATTGCTTTTGTGCAGAATCAGGTCCGTGAGCCCCGAGAGGGCTGCCATGAAGATATCGATGAGAGAAGTGCATCGCAGGGTGCATGAAGCACATATTGTATGTTGCAGCAACCCTGTATGCCATGCCAGGAGGGGGTGCTGTGGAAGTGAACCCTGCCAACAAGTTCCAAGCCCATTGCAGGGCCTAGCGGCAGCCCCATTTGCCGGGAGGGACCACTCTGATGGGACTGTGGTGGAGGAAGGGCCAGTGCATTGTGTGAAAGTTCTACAGCAACCCCGTATGCCAGGATGGGCTGCCAGTACTAATTTACTTTCTGAATTCGAGACGCCACCCAAGAACTGAAGTGTGACTCCTGGGTCAAAATCAAGCATCAAGAAATTGTCCGGCAGCCTGCCCCATGGACACTGTGAGTGCATCGACCTCACTGGAAACAGATCGGGAAAGCCACGATTAACACCCATCCCCCGGAAGGGGATGCAGAACTTTCCTTAGAGGAGGAAGCTCCAGAGCACCTCCAGCCGCTGCTGGAGCAGGCCATGCACACTCACAGAGTGTGCACCTGCCGAATGCTGCCACACCTCCCACTTGCAGCCCAATGAGACTAAGCAGCACTGGTGCATTACAAGGTCCCACCATTGAGGCACCCTCTGAGGTGCTGAACACTTACTCACTGCTGGAGTGGTTAATACATGATACAGGCCTATAGGGCCATCGGAGACTTGCTGTTATAGGCGCTGCAGCACCAAAGCCACTGTTGACTACTTTTTAAATGTCATAGTGGATTCTTGAGAAAGGCATACTAGTGAGCATTCCCTAGATATGGCCACCAGTAAATGGGGTATAACCCGCAACCACAGTACAAGAAGCGGGTGGGACAGGGATTTTCCATTAAGTGACTGGAGCCAGGAATACAAGGGGATTGTGTTATTGCTTATGAATGTCGTATTACTTCTTTGAATGCATTGCATTAGAAAGACAAATTGCTTCCTTTTAAAATCAAAATGAGTATTTGACTTGACATTGACATATTTGTTATGCGCTCTTTGAGGCATGAGTCCTGTTCACTAAACTGTATCTACACTTGCCCCCCCAGGGGGCTTTGGAATACACGACCATAGCGCCCACTGAGAGTCAAGTGCAGAAGGGTTATTCATTTTCTCAGAATCATTTCTTTTTTTATTGAAATTTTTGGGGAGGGGCACATAAATAAATTCATGCATAAACAGTTTTGAAAAGAGATTGCATAGGAATAGAGACATCAAGGTAAAAGCATTTGCACTTTGATAAAACACCATTAATTTTATGTACAATAAGACAATTCTGTACTGTCTCAGAACCCCCCGACCTCAGCCTTTCACTGATAAATTGGTGCCAAAATGGTTTCCCCAGTTTTTAGGCGTTTCGGCATTTTCGTTCTTAAATTCCTTATTCCAAGTTAAAAGTGGAAAGGAGTCCGGCGAGCAATTGAGAAAATGAGGGTGCCATGCAATCTAACCAAGCTGACGAAATGCAGTTTCCCATCACTGCCATGGCCAAAAACATAAAATATGGTTGGGCTTCATCTGATCCTGAACTGCCAACACCCAGCAGCATTAATTCAGGTATTAAAACTGCCAAACCCTTCAGAGAAAGCTCTAAAAATGTCTCTATCTCTTTCTTTAAGTTATTAAGCCATGGGCAAGTCAAGAACATATGAACCACGTGTGCCCTAGGGGCTTGTCAGCGAGAGCAACTGATTCCCACTAAGCCACCCCATTTTGCTATTTTCCCTGGCGTATAATAAAGATCTGAAATCGTCTTAAAGTGCTGTTCCTGAAGCTTTAATGAGCACATATAGTCTGCCCCTGATTTAGAGACTCAGGAAGCTCGATCCCTTTAACCCAAGCCTTTGATCCAATCTATCCGCCTGTCTCTCAAGATCATCTGGCTGCATGATGATCAACTCGCTGTGGATCCGGCTAATAGTGCGACCTTCTTCATCTCTCATCCTATCAATAATTATATCTCTAATTATCCCTATTGAACCCCCAGTTTTCTTCACAAGGAAACTATGTATTAGTAGGTATTTAAAGAAGCCATTCCTGTCAACACTATGACTATCTTGAATCTCAGTAAATAACTTAACTCTGGTTATACTGAACATATTCCCAATCGTCTCCACCCCTAAGTCCCTCCATTGTTTCATTGTGTTATCGTGAAAGACTACTGGAAGGGATGGATTCATAAAAAGAGAGGTGTAATAATTTATTTTTCGTATTCCTATCTTTCTCTTTAACATCCCCCATACCTGACATGCTGATGAAACAGTGTTAAACCTTACCTTCTTGTAGTAGCTAGGCTCGGTAAACTTAAAAAAGGTTTTTAGCATCTTCCCCTACCAATAACTCATAGATATCTAGCACCCTCCCCAGCTTCCAGGGATCCAAGGGATTTCCCACATCTAGTCCCCAATGTATTGTAGGGCCAATGCTAGGTGGCATGATCTAAAACCAGGAACCGCCCATCCTGCTTTCTCCCTAGGGAGAGTCATAAATTTCATAGTATGGCTTGTCTTCCCATATAAATCTATTGGCCATCCCCTCTAACTTCTTAAACCATAATATCTTGAATACCAAAGTTATTAATCTAAACAAGAAAAGGACTTTGGGAAGAAAAATCATTTTAACAACATTGCAGCGGCCGACTAATAACAAATGGAGAATATTCAGCCTTTCAAAGTCCTGCAACCCTTTCTGTATGACAGGGGCTATGTTCAATTCTGCAATTTGTCCTGTATTAGATGTTATATTTACCCCTAAATAGGTTGCTGATTGAACCATCCGGGGGTCAGCTAGTCCAAGATATTAATTGATTAAGATTTGGGTTTTATGCTGATTGGGTAACTACCCTGAGTTCTTCCTGAAAGCCAACGTTTCTTTCGCTATTTCGACCAGTGCCTCCTCTGGGAGCGGTGTAATGACCGCTAGGTCAGCTGCATAACCTAACATCTTAGTGTCAAACCTGTGATATTTTATGGGCTTAATACCTAGATTAGCAACAATGCTGCATATTAGAGGTTCGATATAACAGGTGAACAGCAACGGAGAGCACGGGTAGCCCAGCCTGTTCCCTCTTTTGATCTTAAATTCCTCCATTTGGCCTCCCATCATTATAAGTCAAGCTGTGGGCACCGCATACAATACGCGTAGGGCCTTAATAAAGCCCCTTTCCAGACCCTAGCCATTCGAGAGAGGCCCACAGAAAGTCCTAGGAGACCCTATCACATGCTTTTTCAGCATCTCATAATATGCCATAGGGTCTCCTGCAACCGACATGGCATCAAAAAGTGTAATGACCCATCTACCATGATCCATGGTCCCCCTGCCCGGTATGAATCTGTGCTGGCAAGGTAAGATGACTCGCCCGATAACCGGGCTCAATCGGTTCACTAAGACCTTAGAATATATTTTTGCGTCCGTATTCATGAGAGTGTTTGGCCGGTACGACCGTAGATCTGTGGCTGGCTTCTCTTTCTTCAAAAATACAATGATGCTGGCCCATGTCCAAGACTCTGGGGGAGACTTCCCTATCTGAACCTGATAGAAAGTACTGATAAAATCTACACTAAGGGATGCCCCAAAAACTTTATAGAACGGAAGCGGGATTCAGTCCTGTCCTACCACCTTACCAGCTGAGAGTTTGCTAAGCACCCTGAATATTTCCTCAGATGTAAAAGGAGCTTCCATGGCTTCTTGTTCCTCCGTGGAGAATTTCTCCTCACAGGCAGAGGTTAAATATTCCATGATTGCATTCTCCTCCACGTCCCTCTCTGAGTCATATAGTTTCCTGTAGAACCCACAAAATTCCTCTCAGATTTCCGAAGCTATAGTTACCAAGTTCCCTCTTTCATTTTGTATTGCTGTTATCTCACTACACACATATTACTCTACCCGTTCACTATACTTGTAGCATTCTGCACACCAGATCACATATTTCTCAGTCACCTTTGTTATAGCTGCATCCCCTATTGCTGCTTTATCTAGTGGGAGCCTCCACGTTATACTCTCTTTATATGTCCCAGCCTCTATTGCCCCAAATAATTCCTCTTCTATCGCCCTTAGTTTTTGGTACAAATCACTAAACTGCTGCTGTTGCTTTTTTTTTTAAAGTTTAAAAGCTTTATTTGAATAATAACAACAATTACAGAAGACCAGCAGTACAAAGTAAAGCATACTAAAAAGGAAATATAACAATAAAGTGGCTAGGACAAAAAACAAAAGAGAAAGCTAATAACTTTTAAGGAAATAAGGGGAGGTAAGGGGAAGGAAGGGAAGAGAAGGAAAGGGAAATTAAAACTCTTACAAACTAATAAAGAATAAAAATGAAGAAGATAAATAAATGCATATTTACAAAAGAATGTAAGAGATAATCCTAATCAAATTAATATATAACATAAGCCAATGGAGATAAAAAAAATAAAGAACAGAGAAATATACATTTAAGGAGGTTTAACATTTTCAGCATTTAGACGAGAATAATCTGTAAACGCTAGATTGTCTAAATACGTAGTAAGAGGCAACCAAAAGAGATTTCTTTTAACCATTGGTCAGTAGGAGGAGGCAAAAGCAATGTCAAGTCGATAAAAATGGCAGAGACTATTCCACCAGTGCTGGATAGAGAGTTTTGTAAGTGTTTCCAGTTGAGAGTGATGTGTTGGAAAGCTAAAGCAAGCACAAGGTCAAAGAGACCGTGTTTATGGGAGATAAGATCTAAAGAATCAGATAGACTCCCAGAGAAAAGAAGAGGAATGGAATAGGGAATGGAAATACGAAACAGGCGAGAAATATATGACCACATTTTCCCCCAGAAATTAGAAACCGAGGGGCAGAGGAAGAGAAGGTGTAGAAGATCAGCATTAGAGGAGCCACAGGTCCAACAGTTTGTATCAGTAGAACGGGAAAATCGAGCTATAGAGGTAGGAGTAAGATAGAGTCTATGGAAAAGAAAGAACATAGATTGAGTGAGAGAGGCAGAACAAGAAATTTTGAGAGAGCGGGACCAAAGTTTGTCCCAAAAGGAGATGGTCCATTCACATCCCAGGTCAGATTCCCATAAAAGTTCCAACTTAGACTTAGTACATTCTGGATTAGGAGCTGAGCAGTGCTTATAGATAAGAGAAGCTTTGGGTGTCAAGAGAAGGATCTTGAGAAGAGAGTTTTGAACAGAGAGAAGAGGGGAAGATGGAAGAGATTAAAAAGTATCAAGGATGACCGCCATTAGAATAGAGAATTTCTGCAGGAAGGAATGGTGACAATGAAATGTGGCTTGAAATTGGGTAAAGGAGCATGGAGATAGGCTGTCAAAAAGGTTTTTAACCCAAATTATACCCTTTAATCTCCAGGATTTCTAGAAGATAGTTCTGTTATTGATAATAATAAGGGAATTATGCCAAATAGGAGAATCTAGAAAGGATTCTCTAGACATAGACTTTGGATGGATGAGAGGTCTCAATAAAGAACAAGAGTGTTTAAACAAGGGGGGAGAGGTATGAGGGGTTATGGCAGAAAAGGCAAGAACTTCCTTGAAAGAAAAGGGTAATAATAAGGCTCGTTGAATGGAAAGCCAAAGGGGCGTTAAAGGGGAAGGTTCGGAAAGGAGCCATTTTGAGGCCTGGCGAAGGCAAAATGATTTATGATAAAGGCGAAAATCAGGAAAGTTCACACCTCCGTTAGGTCTTGTCTTGCGAAGAAAAGATAAAGAAATCCTGGCTTTTTTGTTCTTCCAGAGAAATTTAGAGAGACAAGAGTCTATGCATTTAAAATGACAGGCAGGAATATGGACGGGAAGCATAGAAAGAGCATAAATCAAAATAGGGGTAATCATCATCTTGATTGAGTCTAATCAACCCCACCACGAAAGGAAAAGAGGGTTCCAACAGGAAAGTAATGTGTTAATTCGAGACAGAACCGCAGTCATATTTAATTAATAGAGGAGGCAATGGAGTTAGAGAGCCACATAACTAAGTATTTGATTTTAGAACCACTCCAGGCAAAACCAGTGGAAGAAAAAGAATGTGGAAGGCAAACTTTAGTAAGAGGGAGAATTTCTGTTTTATCTGAATTGATTTTATATCCAGAGACAAGGGAAAAGGAAGACAATTCATGTAATAGAGAGGGGGATAGAGATTTCAGGAGCAGAAATAAAAAGTAGAATGTAATCCGCGTAAGCGGAAAGTTTTAAGTGTTGATCACCATAAGAAAAAACAGATATAGAATCATTATTACGTATTGAGGATAAGAAGGGTTTAAGAGCTAGGACAAAAGAAGGGGGGAGAGGGGGCAAACTTGACGGACTCCGCGTTGAAGGGGAAAATAGGATGAAATGCAACCATTGACTAGTACCGAGGCTCTGGGGGCAGAATATAATAAAGAAATAAGTGAGATCAATTTGGGACCAAATTCATGCCATTTCAAAGCTGCAAATAAAAAGGACCAATCAACTTTATCAAATGCTTTTTCAGTATCAACAGGAATGGCCGCAAAAGATGTGGAAAAGGAAGGAATTGTGTTTAAAACATTAAGAAAGAGACGAGAATTATCTGAAGTCAATCTACCCTTGACAAAACCGCACTGCTCCTTACCGACCAAATGAGGCATAAGGGGGTCTAAACGCAAAGCGAGTATTTTGGCAAATAGCTTATAGTCTAAATTGACCAGGGAAGTCGGCCGATAATTCTTACAAAGCATAGGATCTCATCCCTCCTTATGTATGAGGCAGATTGTAGCCTCTTGAAAGGTACCCTCTGTTTTTCCGTAGAGAAAGAATGAGTGGAAGAGATTTACAAGTTTAGGAAGAAGTAGGTTCGAAAAATGCAAATAAAATTCAACTGAAAAACCATCACGGCTAGGAGATTTCCCTTTCTTTAAAGCTTTTAAAGCAGAGGATAATTCATTGAGGGATAAGTCTGTTTCAAGATCTGAAAGACTGAGATGAGAAGTAGATGGGGTTGGAAGGTTGTCAAGATAGGAATGGATAAGGGAACTGGAAGGAAGAGATTCTTGGGTATAAAGATCCTTATAAAACAGTTTAAATTCATTAAGAATGTCCTGATCTTTGTGAAGAAGAGAACCATCTGAAGAGTAAATAGAATCAATCAGAGTACGGTCTTCATGAGTTTTGAGATAGTTCGCTAAAAGTTTCCCAACTTTATTTCGACCTCTGTAGTAATGAGTACTACTACGGAGAAGAATGGAAGATGCATTGTCAGTAGTAGTTTTATTTAATGCAATAGAATACCTCTGTCTGGTGAGATTCATGTGCCTCTATCACAAAAACTGCTCTACCACCTCTTGGTGTCAGACCATGTTTTATAAATTTTAGAGTGATGGCTCTCCTTAAATTTGGTGGGATGTGTATAACCCCCGCTTCGTTTTCATTAAAACCTGTAACATCAGCCACAGCTGTACCGTTTTCCGGTGTCAGACATTGTTTATTTAAAAATTGCAGAGCAAGTTTCAAGGAAACAAAGATAAGGTGCACAATTTGTTAGAACACTGTATCCTTCAACGTTGAACAAAACCAAACAGCTAATAGATAGGACTTTCGTCCTACTCAGCTATGGCAGATATTATCCCTACCCACTCCAGACGTCTTATGCAGTTTTATGAGTAGAGGGCCTCTGAGAAAAGCATGACTGAGCTACTTCAGTATCTAGCATTAAATTAGTGCCTTATAAAACCGTTGGGCGCCATGTAGTGTAGATCCTATATCCCTGATAGGCTCTGCACATTGGAATAACATGCACTATAGATTTGACATAGGACTAAGGTCAGTATGTCTCTATCGAGTATAATAAACTTAATTACTTGGGTGTGCCAGCTAACTCAGAGGTCACTAGAAACTTCTCGAAATTTCAAGAAGGGATTAGTCTCTGACAACCGCATAAACATGACAACTTTGTTTCCCTTTAGAATCGGAACAGTCTCAGAATCGTGGAAACAATAGATAACAGTTTCACTCAGTCAATCGTGCATGCTTCGTTTCTACAGAGTTGCACAGAAATAAAGAGACGGGCGTTTTCAATAAAAGGGTTTATTGAACAGATTTATTTCTCGTGCAAGAGATATGAATTGCTACAATCGTAAGACAGACTGCGAAGTATGATTTCTACGAGGTTAGCAGTAAGATAAAATAATACTGCAATAGCATGGTTTGTAGCTATGACATATATTAATCAAAATACATACATAAATAACATAATCTAAAATGTGATACTCATCTGATGCTTCTAAATTGTTCTACCCCAGTGTACCTAACCTAAGTGTAGTACGAGGTTTGAAGTAGGTGCTGTTCCTAAAGTATAGCTAGCTATATTTTAGTTTAGCCAAGAGTTGCCAAAAGTTTCCCTAAGTTCTAGTCAGCTCCATACCTGAGAATGAGAGAGGTTGGAATCTCTTTTCTGGACTCGATAGTCTAACCCCCCGCAAGGGAAGTCGGAGAGCACTGGAGCTGGATTCTCTGCGAGGAGGATGACAGCGTCAGGTCAGTGCATCAGGCTGGAACTCGATCTCCTTCTGAACTTGCCGTGGCGAACCGCGTAGTCTAGGTTGGATCGAATCCTCCGGGAACCGCAATTTGCCAGGGCAAGTGCTGGTATATTTATACCTTGAAGGTGTCTAGGAATGCCAGTATTGACATAAAAGTCGGGCAGAGGAACGTCATGAATGAACCCCTAAGGAATAGATGTTCATGCATACTTAATGAGTTCATGGAGAAATCAATATTCAAGCTGAGGGAAATTCCTGAAGGCTTGAGGGTCTGGTTTTCCAAGAATTCGTTGTGACATGGATGGACGGTTTTAGATGGCCATGCCTGTATTTGGTTTGTATGGACAATGTCTAAATAAGGGTCGGATTTCTATGTCCAAATAAGGGCAATGTGAATTGCACCTATATAAGGGCATAAAGCGGGAAACCTATATACGGAATCTAAATCTACACACAACACCAAAGGGCAGGGTCCAGTGTATAACAAATTGGACAAGTACTTTTAAGTTTTACATGTTCATGTAGTGAAACATTCTTAAATATAGTTTTTCACTACTGCAAGGCCTCTCTTGCCCATATGTTAAAATTAAGATCACTTTATTCTATCTTATAAGTGTATTGGCAAAATTGAAATTTCGAGTTTTGTGCTTCGGGACTCACAATTTAAAATCACTACTAATGGTGATGTTCAATTTTAAATTGTAAGTCTATAAATACCTCTTATAGAGCGTTTCACACCTACTGGGTTGTTCAAGTGATATATGTCTATGTTGAGCATTGTGTTCTAAATGTTTTAATGCCAGCTAGACGTTTAAATGTATGCCCAGTAGGACTACAGCCTTTGTAGTTTTTTGTGAAGAAATTATGTATTTACACAATTGGCTGTTATGTTTTGAATTGTTTTGACTGGTTATAATTTAGTAATTTGCCGGTCTTGTGTCCATAATGAATGATTTATGTTTCAAAAGAATGTTTTTAGTTATTTTCAAAACATTGTATCTTTTGAGGAGACATGGTTACACAATGTTTTATTGATTAGAATGTTTTCTTGTATAAAAAGTAATTAATTTGCACTAGACAATTCGAATGAGATAATGGTCTAAGACTGTTTTATTTCCTAAAACAACATTACTCAAATAGCAGGTCAGGTCTCTATTTTTGTCTATTGTTAGTAGGCCCTTCCTGACCCTAGTGGACCAAGCCCCCATTTTTCATTAGACTTTTAGAAAGTTGGCATTTTCTTACTTTAACCATTTTGTGTCTGTTTTGGAAGGCAAGTCTAGGCCCTAGGTTGGTGACAGCTGGGCTTTGTGCATTCCCTTGACACAGTCACACACAAAGGGAGCTGAGGATGTCATTAACATCCTGATGGCCCATCACCAGGCTGACGGGCCTTCCTGAGCTAGATGGGTCAGAGGAGTTGACATTTGTATTATAATAAGGCTGTGTCTGTCCCCTCACAAAGAGCTTCATACACATGTAATGAGTCTGGAGCAGGGTCAGGGACATTGTTGACTTCAAATTCCTCTCTTTAACGTTTCCCCCACTTCAAAAGCACAACTGGGTATAAGCACTGGGCCATGACACCACAAACTCAGTCCACTCGGCCCTGAGGACACTGCCAGGAAGAGGGACTGCAGTGCTGCTGAAAGGACTGACACTCTGCTGGACTCTGCTAGATGTGCTTGCCTCCTGTTCTGCTGTCTCAGAACCATCAAAGACTGCCTGCTACCTTTCAGCCACTACCTGGATTCTGCCATCTGTGAGTCCTACCCTGCCGTAGTGCCTATCCAGTCCTCAATCCTTGTAGCTGGCTTTTCCTATGCTGTTCTGCAGGAATTCTTGCATTGCCTGCTTTTTGCTGGTTGGAACCAACACATTCACCTTCGATGCTGACGCAGTGCTGCTTTGAGGACTCCACAGCTTCGACAGCACAGCCCAAATACTACGTATTGCCTTCATCACCCAGAGCTCGGCGATGACACGGGACCCAACTGGAGGCTTGACAAAGATGCACCGTCTTCATTGTTAGGGGTTCAACAATGACGCGGGACACGACTGCGTGACTTCGAACTGATGCACAGTGCTCTCGCCATCAACGCATCTTCCGGAAAGGTACTGTTTTCAGCGGGCCTGTGTGGCTTCTGTATCAAACTTTTGCTCCATCAGAGTTGGCTTGACTTTCAGTTTTGACCCAATCCAGAGAGTCCAGATAGCCCCAGTTGGCGCTTTATGGCTGTTAGCACTATAATACAAGACATCTTTAAAAATGCAGCCTGTTTATTGGATTTTTGTTATTTTGGTCTTATTATGTTCATTAAATTAAGCTCTATTTTACAAATCTTGTGAGGACTATTACTGTGTGGTGTTTGTCACTGCTTTACTGTAATTGGTGCTGCACAAATACTTTACACATTGCCTTTTAAGTTAAGCCTGAATGCTCTGTACCAAGGTAACAGAGAGGGAGCACAGGTTAATTTAGGGTGTATATCTGAATTATCCTGAGTAATGTGGTGTTCCCTACTTGGACAGGGTGCCTGCCTCTGCCAAGTAGAGACCCCATTTCTAACAAGTGCATTCTTTCTAATACAGCGCAGTGTCACTGTATACAGCTGGCACCCATTTTGCAAGGTGCCCCTTGGCGCAAACTGGGAAAGTTTGACATATACATAATATGGCTCATGCTCTGTATTTCTTCATTACCACCACACCTCTTATTGGTGCACTAGTTTCCTCCCCATCAATCCCACTCTCTGATGTCTGATGCTGGCTGCCCGTCCTCGTGTAAATATATATGGCCTTAACGGTTATCAATATTTCACCTCATATTTTAACTCTAGAGGAGCAATATGTGCTGGAACTGGGCTTGACTTTCTGTCCCAATGTGAATTTTGAGTTCTGCAGAACCAGAATTGATATGTTTTTATTTTTATGCAAGCTTAATCTGAGGAAGGTGTTCCTTCAGAATCCTAGAAGGATGGTAGTCGATAATAGCTTTACGCTTGCCTCTGTTCAGGATAACACTGTTGTTTATTTGAATGTTTATTTAAATCTTGGTGACATAAGGGGTCTTGCTACATTGGTGGAGTTGGAGGGTGGTACTACACAATGGGATAACAAGAGAGATTTCTTAGAATCCCTTGATTTGGAGCTTGACAGAACCATCTGCACTCCATTTGGACCCAAGTCCACATTCAACCCTATCACATCCCACCAGCATATTATTGATACATTCAATGAAGTAGTAGTCAGAGACCTTTTTCGACTATGGCAAAAAAACAGGGACAACTATGTGTCCAATATAAGCTAGGACCAAAGGGTAGCTATTATAACCTTACAAGATGACCACAATAGTATCATAAAACCATCAGATAAAGGCGGGAACATGGTACTTTGGGATGGCAGCAAGTACAAACAGGAGGCACTGAGGCAACTTGATCACAGCGGGGACTACGAAAGGAGCAACACACAGGCTTATAAACATTGTTCAGGTGGAGGGACAGGGGTTTACTCACCATGGAGGAATGTCTGTTCCTCAATGTTAAACATCAGGTTGTTCCCTGTTTCTAGCTACTACCCAACATACTAAAGGATAGGGTGTATCCTCTGGGGTGACCTATTGTATCGGTTTTGGTAGCCTTCTTAAGCATACTGCCATGCACCTAGATTTCTTCTTAATGCTGTACGTTTTCCTTCATTTTGCACGGACAGCATGGATTTCATCACCAAAGTCCAAAATATCCCCTGGCAGCCACAGTTCTTTCTGGTTGCCATGGATGTCACAGCATTATATATGTGCATTGATCACACCTTGGACATAGAAGCATAGAAATATTTTTTCAGGGACAAACGTATTTTTAGATTTGACCATACGATGGTGTTGTTGGATATGTTGAAAATCTGTCCTAACAACATTTTTTTTTTTAATGATTTGTGGTACCATCAGCTGGTCGGCACTGCAATGGGCAGTTGCTTTGCGCCACGCTAGGCCTGCATTTTCATAGGGAGGTGGGAGGCCAACAATGTGTGTACAGAAGAGAACGAAAAATGGACTAGGTACAATACACTGTGGACAAGGTAAATTGATCATTTATTCATCATGTGGGAAGGCCCAACAATTGAGTTGGAAGGATTTTTGACACATCTAGGACACAATGAATTGAATCTTTCATTCACTCATAAAATACATCAGACTAAGATTGACTTTCTTGATGTGTCAGTGGAGATTTGTGATGGTCAATTACATACTAGGCTAATCCGCAAAGAATCAGCAGGCAGCAGCATTTTGCATGCAGACAGCCACCATCCTCAGACTCTCAAATGGAGAATTCCGTATGGTGAGCTGCTTCGGGCCAAACGTAACTGTAACACAGATGCCATGTATGAGAAAGAGAAGAAAAGGATGTTCAAAAGATTCAGAGCTGAGGCTGTTCTACAAAAATACTCAGAGTAACCAGTGACAGGGCTTACAAAGTTTCTGGAAACACATTACTAGTTAAAAGAAAGAAACAGGTTGAAGACTTAAACCTGTGAGTCTTATCACCACTTTTAACAGTGAGAGTCAGGAGGTCATGAAGGTTGTTGCCTGTCATTGGTACCTTGTCAAAAGTGACCCAGTCATTGGTAAAACTGTTGATAAGTTCCCCCGAAATCACGTATCGCAAAGCTAAAAGTCTATGTGATATGTTGGTACATAGCTATACTAGTACTCTAATTAAGAGAGAGGGATAGCTGCAGGAACAGAATGGGTTCTTCAAGTGTGGCAGGTGCAAAGTATTTAAGAGAAGTAAAAATGTTAAAACTTACGTCACTGCCACAAGAAAACAGAAACACATTAACAAGTCCATCACTTTGTGGGAGTATTTTTTGTGTGTATGTCCTCATGTGCCCATGGGGTCTTAGATATGTGGGCAGTACCATCAACCCAGTTAAAAAGCGCATTTTGGAGCACTACTGGCCTATAAAGAATCTGGACCAGGCACATTCGGTTGCTAGTCGTTGGGCATGAATGCATCAATGAAATGCTGATTTTCTTGTATTTTTTGCTATTGACAGGATTGAACAGACAGTCGGAGGAGGGATAGAGAGAGACATCTACGGCAGAAAGAATCTCAGTTCGTCATTCTGCCTGGCAGCAAATTTCCAGGAGGCTTAAATGAGAGTGAGGAGCTCCATATACACATCGGCTGATGTGGGTCCTTAATTGTTGATGGATTATCCCTTCCTTTTGGTATTTCTGTCCTAATTTTTGATAATGGTATCTTACCTTTCTTTTCATACCATATTGCAACTACACCTTTTAAATTGCATTGTGATCTCTACAGTAGGCCAGCTATTTGATATAATTTGGAACAGTCAGACTCTGTTCCTACGAATTAGCATCCCCCACTGTGCAGTCCCCTGGTTTCCCCTCAGGCCCCATTGCCCCCTTTGTTCCTTCTCCTATTTTTAATTAAGTTAGTATAGGGTATGCACTGTTACAGGTTCATGCTCTCTTCTGGAGACTGTGTTCACTTGGTGTTGATTTGTATGAGACTCAGGTTTGCTAATCTCTAAATTTACATTGTGGACATGTTCTTATTCTGTTGGACATGGGCACCTGGGCTATTAGCATATTATATTGCATACTTTAATATATTTTACAGGTTGAGCAATGTTGATTCGACAGGGTTGCATGTTTTTGAAGATGTACCAATTGATCATTAATTTTCCAGGATTTGTTTTTCTTGCTGATCATTAATTCTAATTACTTGTTTTTAATTTACCCATAGGCTCTTGCCTTTTATCTGTTGAACTATTGCTCAGTAATGTACGTTACCTTATAGCATTGCCATGTCCACGACAGAGCATGTGCGTTTATGAATTGTGTATTCAATAATCATGTTGCTATATCTCTTCATTTGTGCGTATTATTGCTTAGATAGATATTTGTGTCATTTATGTGTGCATGTACTAAGACTAATAAATGTAATTGGTCTTTTTCTTCCCGTGCATTCCATTTGGGTTCTGCAAATCATTATTTGAAAGTATGTTGTTTATGTCTTTAAATTTTGAAACACAATTTCTATGGTAGATGGGGTACTATTTACAAATCAGGTCGTGACGAAGACCTGCTGTGGTTGAAACGTGTTGCCATAAATAAACTTTATTGAAAGCAGTACATGGAGTGCAATCTTTTGTGCCTCACCTTCATGTGAGGTGCCGTCTCTTCATACAACACTGGACCCGTACCCGCGGTATTGCAACAGCCCCATCAGGTGGATGTGGCCAGGCGTCTACGGGATACACGCTGTTGAGACACCCTATGGCAGCCCATACAGGGGTGTATTTCTGGAAGAGAGGACAGAGAAACAACCATCTGTGTGTCACTAATGGTATCCCTATTAGGTCTCATTAATACATATTGAATGTTGGATTATTAAGATCTACAATTGCGGAATTACATTATATAGACCAGTGTAGATAAGGATATTTAAATAACATTGATTAATATCGTACTCAAAGATGCAGTCTGTAAAGAGAGTATTGGACTCCAAGTACCAGCAGCCCTCTCCCTTGTCAATTAGCAATCCTCCAAAAGGAGCGCTATTTGATGTATTTAAATATAACTGCCAGTAAGGTGTCTTTGTTATTCAACCAAGCATTGAGAAGGCTGACCGCCGTAACATGTCTGCTGAGTGAAATAAAACAAGTTGGAATAATTTAACCCCGCGAGTGCCCTTTGTTCCGTTGAGAATAGTTTGGTGATATTATTAGTGAGTCCATCCTCACTTAAGGAGCGCTCGCTGTGAAAAGTGTTCAGCAGCTTTTGATGGACCTGGTGAAATGTATTTAAAGTGTGCTACTGGAACCGCCGCAGTGGGATTGATCTCTCTTGCGTCTCGTCGACATGAGGTCACTGATTATTGAATCAGAGGTGGCATGAGCGGATCACGGACATAATATCGATTACCAAAATATCGCCATACACAAATATCAACACACAAATATTGATAGCCAAAATATAAACATCCAATCTTTATAATGTAAGTGACTAAAATATCAAGAAAAAAATATCGATGTAAAAAATACCGTTTTTTTATATATAACAAATAATGTTAAAATAATTGAATAATAAAATAAAGTTTAAACTAAATTTTAGCAAATATAATACATACATCTAGGTGCCGATTCCGATCCTGTAAAACCCGTGTACGAATGGTCGTACGGAGCGTTTTCTCTGTATGGCTCGTACCCTGGAATTCCACCTTACAAACCAGCAAGTAAGATTCGTACAGAAATACCATTTCCGTACGAATCGTAAAAAACACCGTACGGCTAAAAAATACATACAATTCTGATCCTAGACAGCGCGTACGTGATGTCCGCACGGAGTCAGGCAGAGTTATACGGACCAGCAAGTATGATTCACACCTACAGCACTCCGCACGGCTATATTTTTACGGGAGCCAAAAAGTGCCGGAAAAGCTAAGTACGCTGTGATGCACGACGAAAAGGGGGCCCGGTACGCGACGTACACACCATCACCCACATCGTACGTGTCATCATGTACGGTGCGTACCCCAACATTGCATATGTACGGTGCGTACATGCGCGCTGTTGGGGTACGCACTGTACATAGGCCAACAGTGCGTATGTACGGTGCGTATGTCCGCACCGTACCCCCCACCCCCGTATGTATGGACTGTACCCCCCACCCCCCATATGTACGGACCGTACCCCTCCATATGTCCGCACCGTACCCCAGGCGTACCCCAATCCCCAGTACTGTACATATGCGAGGATTGGGGTACACCTGGGGTACGGTCCATACATATGGGGGTGGGGGTACGGTCCGTACATACGGGGTGGTGGGGGGGTACGGTCCGGACATACGGGGGTGGGGGTACGGTCTGGACATACAGGGGTGGGGGGTACGGTTCATACATACGGGGTGGTGGGGGTACGGTCCGGACATACGGGGTGGGGGGTACGGTCCGTACATACGGGGTGGTGGGGGGTACAGTCCGAACATACGGGGGTGGGGGGTACGGTCCGGACATACGTGGGAGGGGGCAGGCTGGGGGGGCCGTACGAATCGTACCCCGGGCACAAGTGTACTCGGGGTAGGGGTCGTACAAAGTTCGCTCCGTACGGGGCCTTTTCCATGCGCTTGTGTTTTCGGACGGGCGGTACGGATCGTACTTGCACGCTCGGACTTCAATTTTACGATTTGGATGTAAAACTGTCCGGGGACGTCTCGTAGACTTTTCCCGAAGTGATTCGTATGTATTTTTCATGTACGAATCGTACTTCGCCGTTTGTACGGGACTTGTACGATTCGTACGTAAAAAAATACGGATACGAGTCGTATGGTAATTTTTTTTAACGGAACGGAATCGGCACCTCAATATACAAAATGTAAACAAACATACATAAACAGTAATATATAAATGTATATTTAATTTAAATCAATTAGTAAACTAATAATTGTAATTTATTTTAAAATTTTATATATTTGAAAATTTACAAATAAACATATATATATATATATATATATATATATATATATATATATATATATATATATATATATATATTCACTGAAAAAAACATAGGTTTCAGGCACGTTATAGTTAGGAATTAGAATTTAAAAAACCTTAGAAATTCACTGAAAAAACCATAGGTTTCAGGGGCATTATAGTTAGCTGGACTTTTCACTCGTACAAAACCATTGAAATTCCCCCGTTATAGTTAGTTCAGCTAACTATAACTCGCGCGCCCACAATGCACTGCTGATGACTTCACATATTACATCACTCATGACATGGTCAGTGACATCACTCATGACATCACTCATAACATCTCAAATGACATCACTGATGACATCACTGATGACATCATCCAGTTAATGTGTGTTTTTCTGAAAATTACTAATGTTTTATATATGTATCTCTCAAGGTCGATGGAAGAATAAATGGGTGTATAAGTGTCTAAATGGATGATTTGTTTTTGAAAAATTGATTGTATAACTGACTGATTAAGTGTATCTTAGTGAATACATGGCTTAGTGAGTAATGTTTAAATATGTAAATATCTGTATCAGTCTCTCACTTTGTGTATAAGTGGCTGCATGGGTTGGTGAGTAGCTACATGAGCGTCTATATAGGTTATTAGTTGGTTTTTTGAGTATCAGTATGAGTGTCTGAGTGTCTGTATGGTTCGGTGGGGGTATGACGTAGTGTATAGGTGCATGAATGAGGGACTCACTGTTTGTATGTGTTGGAGACAGCATGTGTGCAGGACTGTATGGGTGGATGAGTGTGTGCATGGGTGTGTTAGTGAGTGAATGACTGTCTCAATAGTGTCTTTATGAGTAACTACATATGTTTTAAACTAGTATATGTGACTATTGGTGTATATAAGTGAGTATATGTGAGAGTGAGACATTGAAAGAGTTCCTGTATGAATAAGTATGTGTTTCTATAAGTGATTGTTTAAAAGACTAAGTATGTGTAAGTTTCTGTAGAAGTAAGTGTGGTGGTGTGTGTATAACTGTATATGCAAGTAAATGGATGTTTGATTCTTTATTAGCAAGAGTGACTATGATTGTGAGTAACTCTATGGATGAGTGGCGTTGTGTAACAGGATGTATAGGTGTATGAGTACATATGATGAGTGAGTACATGTATGAGTGACTGTATAGGACTGTTGGTGAATGAGTGGATGTGTATGTGGATCTTAGAATTACTGAATAGGTTGTTGTAACTGATATTGGTATGTCCATTGTTTTGAGCATTTTAGTTTCTGTTTTTGAATGTGTGTATCAAAGGTTATATTAGGGGGAGATAAGGTCTGCCACTCTATCACAAGGATGATGTCATCAGTGATGTAATTTGAGATGTCATCAGTGATGTCATGAGTGATGTCACTGACCATGTCATGAGTGATGTAATATGTGACGTCATCAGCAGTGCATTGCGGGCGCGCGAGTTATAGTTAACTGAACTAACTATAACAGGGGAATTTCAATGGTTTTGTACGAGTGAAAAGTCCAGGTAACTATAACACCCCTGAAACCTATGGTTTTTTCGGTGAATTTCAGACGGATACTGGTGGTAACTGAGTCTGACTAACCAGTCCTAGAGCCAGTGCTATGTTAAAAGACACTCAGAATACAGTGAAAACACCTACATACACTAGGGAACACTATGCGTTTTGGTCCCCCTGTGATCAGCATGACCTCCTCTGTAAGCCCTTAGTATATAATAGGGCAGGGGATTAAAACTACCTTTTAAAACGCGCCACAGGGCGTTTGCACACGTCACCTCAGGCCCCGTCCCCTCACTTCCCCGCTGTGTAAACACGCCCTGTGGCCGTTTTAAGTTGAGAGGTAAAGTCCCCTTGAATCCTGAGGGTCCCTAGGGTCCAACTAGACCACTAGGTACCTCCAGTAAGCGCCACAGAGCTGCGTTGCAGAGAGATGTAAAAAGGGGCACGGCCTAGACCACCTCTCTGCAACGCAGCGCAGTGGCGCTTACTGGAAGCACCTGGTGGGCTAGTTGGGCCCCAGGGTCCCTCAGGATTGAAGGGGAAATATTTCCCCAACTTAAAACGCGCCACAGGGCTTGTTTGCACACGTTAACTCAGGCCCCGTCCCCTCCCTTCACCACTGTGTAAACACGTCCTGTGGCCGTCTTTAGTTGGGAGATTAAGTTCATTTGAATCCTGAGGGTCCCTAGGGTCCAACTAGCCCACTAGGTAACTCCAGTAAGCGCCACAGAGCTGCGTTGCAGAGAGGTCTAAAAAGTGGCACTGCCTGGACCACCTCTCTGCAACGCAGCTCAGTGGCGCTTAATGGAAGCACCTGGTGGGCTTCAGGATTGAAGGGGAATTATTTCCCCAACTTAAAACGCGCCATAGGGCGTGTTTGCACACGTCACCTCAGGCCCCGTCCCCCCCTTCCCCACTGTGTAAACACGCCCTGTGGTCGTTTTTTAAGTTGGGTGATTAAGTCCCCTTGAATCCTGAGGATCCCTAGGGGCAAAATAGACCACTAGGTACGTCCAGTAAGCGCCATTGCAGAGAGATGTAAAAAGGGGCACGGCCTGCACCACCTCTCTGCAAAGCAGAGCAGTGGCGCTTACTGGAAGCACCTGGTGGGCTAGTTGGCCCCCAGGGTCCCTCAGGATTGAAAGGGAATTATTTCCCCAACTTAAAACGCGCCACAGGGCGTTTTTGCACAAGTCACCTCAGGCCTCGTCCCCTCCCTTCACCACTGTGTAAACACGCCCTGTGGCCGTTCTATGGTGAGAGATTAAGTCCCCTTGAATCCTAAGGGTCCCTAGGGTCAAACTAGCCCACTAGGTACCTCGAGTAAGCGCCACAGAACTGAGTTGCATAGAGGTGTAAAAAGGGGCATGGCCTCAGAACACCTGTCTGCAACGCAGCTCCCTGGCGCATACTGGAGGTACCTGTTGGGCTAGTTGGCCCTCAGGGACCCTCAGTATTGAAGGGGAATTAATTCCCCAACTTACAACTAGCCAGGGGGCACGTTTGCAGAGTGCTGCAAGAAGGGGGCGTGGCCTCCGGCGCAATGCCGGTTTTTTATTTATTTTATTTTTTTAAGAAGGAGGGCCAAATTTATTTTTTTCAACAAAAAAAATTAGGGTGCAGGCCCTGGGGACCCACAGAGCGTGGGTACGGTCCGTACCACCATTGCAGTGGTGATGTAGGGGTACGCGTGGTACAGACCGTACCCACGCCCTCATAGCGTGGGTATGATCCGTACCACGCGTACCCCTACATCACCACTACAATGGTGGTACGGACCGTACCCACGGCCTCAGAGCGTGGGTACGGTCCGTACCACGCTTACCCCTACATCACCACTACAATGGTGGTACGGACTGTACCCACGGCCTCAGAGCGTGGGTACTGTCCGTACCACGCGAACCCCTACATCACCACTACAATGGTGGTATGGACCATACCCACCCTCAGAGCGTAGGTACGATCCGTACCACCATTGCAGTGGTGATGTAGGGGTACGTGTGGTACGGACCGTACCCAACCGATTAATGCGGGGGTACGGACCGCATCACCCAAACCCCTAGGGCACCAGTACATTTGTAAGACAAGGCGTACACACGCCATGAATGTTGGTTTAGGGCCTGGTGCAGCATATAACCAGTACATTGGGGGGGTGTATGGCCAGGACAGCAGTGTACTGCACCAAGGGAGCGGGTGGGTGGGTGGGTGGCTGCCTAGGATTCCCAGCAGTGGACAAAGACATGTGAGGTGTGGGTGCAGTGGAATACCAGTAGTGGACAGAGACATGTGAGTGGTGGGTGCCTATCACTCCCAGCAGTGGACAGAGACATGTGAGGGGTGGGTGCAGAGTACTCCCAGCAGTGGACAGAGACATATGAGGGGTGGGTGCCTATCACTCCCAGCAGTGGACAGACACATGGGGGTGGATGCAGAGGAATACCAGCAGTGGACAGAGACATGTGAGGGGTGGGTGCAGAGGAATACCAGCAGTGGACAGAGACATGGGGTGTGTACATCATTATCAGATGACCACAACTCCATGGGTGAATGTACGCATACCTAATTTTCGACTATGTCGAAAGTGCCATAACAACACATCACTGACAGCAGTGTCCCACTCCCATGAGGATGGATGTCTTTCCCCCACTGCATGACACACCACATGTGGGTGTGAGGACAAATGACACATGCATGCCCACCCCTGGCGGATGCAGCACAATACACACACAGAGATCATACCACAAGACTTTATAGTCATGTCAATGCCTACTAAACTAAGAGAGCTAAAGGGAACACACACTGTCACGCACATCCCAGGACTGATAGGAATGTACAGGTGCTGGCACAGCCACCAAGATGTTGTCTCTCATGGAAAGAATAGGGTGGAGTTCCCACAGATACAATGCCCACAATTGTCAGTCAGGTGCCCAAATACCCTGCAGAACAAGTACCATATGTGTGCTAGGCTGGGATTACACACATGCATACTGCGCAAAAGGGACAATTACTCCCTGAAGGCATGGCAACATACTCAATACACAAGTACAGTGACTATCAAGGATGGCACAGACGATGCAGCCGGAGACATTGCTGAGCAGGCATGGCCATAGTTGAAGGGATCCGTCACCAACAAAGGGAATGTATACACATGTCAGCACAACAATTGTGCAACTCTCTGTAGGGAAGATGTCAGGTGCTACGGAGGAAGGGACACACCTTGGTACAATGTCTCAAAAAACAAATAACACACACAACCAAAGATCCTTTGCAGAGACCTTGTGATGGCACGCAGATCCCATGGGCCACCTCCTGACCATCAGACTCGAACCTTTGCCCGAAACATAACACATTACCACAACCCCAACTCCTGGAGCATCAGCACCAACATCAATACCTGAAATGCAATAGTGTGCAAAGTCAAAAGAAAATGCTTTAATCAGCATAAATTGTATCAACAAGACTATATACAAAGGCCAATGGCCAGTCCAGAATAGAAGTCCTTGGGGGGACACATGGGCATGTGCCTCCCCTAGCTTGCCTGCACATTAGAACCCTCAGGTTCATCGACTGGGGGGGCATCATGTGGGGAAGGACCAGGCACCGCAGGGACAGGAGGTGGAAGGGTAGTTGTGGTGGGTGCAGGGCTTGACGCCTCCACCACAGGGGGTGGGGCAGCGCCAAAGGTGGAGGTCAGCTCAGCGCTGCACACTTCTGCCAGGTCATCCAGAGTATCCCCTGCACCGGAAGAAACCACAGGCACAAAGGAGGGGGTGGGGTCAAAGGGATGGGGTGCAGCGCTACTGGGGGAGGGATCAACTCCCCTAACCAGGGAGCGCCTTGCCCGTTTGCGGGCTGGTGAGCCAGTGGGGCTAAGGCTCAGCACAGCCAAGTAGCTCTCCTTGTCTGACTGTGTGGCAGGGGAGCCAAGGAGAGTGTCTTTGGAGGGACAAGGTAGTGAGGCATGCGGACTCAGACTGTGGCTGCGTGTATGCCTGTGTGCCCCAGACCCAGTGGGTCTGCCTTTATCCCCCTGAGTGTGCGTGCCAGGAGGTGTGTGCTTGCCCTTACATGTTTGTGTGCTGCCTGTGTCTGGTGGGGTGCGTGCTTGGGAATGTCTGGGTGTGCATGGGACAGGCATGGGAGTGGGAAGTGTGGATGGTGCAGAGGTAGGGGGGGACGAAGCGCTGCAGGCGACTTACTGCTGCCGTCAGTGAAGAGTCCATGGACCTCAGCAACATCCGTTGGTCACACATCGCTGCTGACATGCCCTCCATGAACGACACCATCTGTGTCAGCAGTCTGGTGTGGCCATGGAGGACATTCAGCATCATGTCTGGCCAACCTACAACTGCCGCTGAATGTCCACAGGCTCTGCAGTGAGGGCAGCAGGGGGGACAGGGGCAGGGGGTGCGGTGCCTGGCACGAAGGAGACACGGTGGTGCCCGCAACAGACAGAAGGGACCGGAGCACTGGGAGGGCGGTGATGGGAATGGAAGAGGCGGTGACAGATGTTGTGCTGCTGCCAGATGTTGTAGCAGCCTCCTCACACAAGGAGGTGCACACAAAACTACATTTACATAGTCATTGTATGAGCTGCCAGCCTTATTCAAACAAGCCACTCTTAGAAAGAAATGGGGTTTCTGGAAGTACATATACATGGCCCCACGGCGGTCTGGATGACTTGACACTCGTAAGTTGGTATCAGCAACAACCAAGGACTTAACCAAATGCCACCACACTGTGGGAACATGGATATGTATTACCTTTAAAAAAGTGTTATTCGAACTGTGCCTTTCTTTAATATGTGCCAGCGTGTCCCCTGAAAGTGTAAAGATGGTTTCTTGTGCACTTCCGTGGGAGACATCTGTCATGCAGGCACATTATTGTCCTACACAACAAAACATCAAAGTCAAGCACTGAAAACATGAAGACATGTTGACAAGCGTAGTGAGTGCCAGGGTACAAGACTTCTTGACTAACAACTTGAATCATGCCACCTGTCACATGGCCATCCGTACCATGATGACACAGTTGGCAACACATCTGACCCACTGTCTGTCATGTGGAGTGGCACACATGTCCAAACACAGGACAATGCATAAGATAATGGGCCTGCAATTGTGTCGGAATAAGGAGCACCTGCACTGAGGAGACACACTCATGGCAAGCAAGAATGTCCACACAGATGTAACCACACAAAGAACAAACTACGTAGCATCTGAACCACACGCTGGTGCCAAAAATGGATGAGCAGGAATCATGTATTTTAACTTTTGACACATGCAGCAAAGCACCAAAATTAAACCCTGCACAACATGACTGGGTCACTGCATGTTGAGTGTCTGTCCAGACAATTATCACACACAGGTCAGACCTGGCAAGGAGCCATAAGGTTTGGACATGTAGGCCTTGCCCACACAAACCCCCCATACCTGACACAATGTGATTGAGACAGATCAAGAAGTTACACCTCTTAATCTGGGTTTACTAAAATGTGCATCAAGAAATCCCAAATGTACTCCACATCACCTTGTGAGGCTGCCAACACATATTTGTGACAAACAACCATCAACAGATAGTTGTACATAAACACACAGGCACTGCCCAGTGTGAGGATGCACAAGCCAAATGGGGTCACCCTTTCCAGTGGACACATGTAGCACACTTTACATAAAAGACAAATGAGGCCAGGGAACAATGCCACAGAGGCCAACCTATGCTGAACACACAGATAATGGGCACAGTGTTGGATGACACACATGATTCCGAGGCAAGGGTGTCTCAGGGGACTGTAGTGGGCACACTGTTCCATGGTCCTGGAATGGTCTGACTGTAACATGAGCAACCGTCCCGGCACTATGCATATCTCCCACTCATGCACATCATGTCTGAGGCCACAACATCGGTCATGCATGCTGCAAGTCTGTTAATTTGAAACCTCACACTCCTATGTTGAGACTCAGCATCAGTGCCAACAAATATGGACCCCGAAATGACTGGACAGGACAGGGCACAGGCAAGGTACCAACACATGTCACAGACCACCCCCACACATGATGCAGAAAGCAATGTGCACTTGAATTAACTGGCAGCCTAGATGACCATGTGCAATAGTGTTTACACACAGACCAGGGAACACATATCAAGGAGGGGAAGAGAGGAAGAACAGCACCGGTTGACTTGGGGGAAAAGGATATGCACTGCATATATAAACCCTGGCAGTGTATCCAGGCAACTGAGCACTTCCAATAGCTGGTGACACACAACAAACACACATGTACCTACCCCCTTCCTGCTGCTGCATCTCCTGTAACCGCCTATCCATGTCAGGGAAGACCACCGCCAGGACACGCTTCATCTGGTGGGTCAGGCGTCGGCGCCCGCCGTGGAGGTGAGTCCTTCAGCAGGACCCGGGCGATCCTCCGGGTCCAGCACCGGATGACCTGCCACCATTTTCTTACTTGGGCTAGGCGCCGACTGCGACCCTCCACCGATCTCACGGCCCTGACGGCCTGATTCCAGATCTCCCCTTTCGCGTAGGCAGTTGCCTGCGAGGTTGACAAAGTGAGACAACATCACTACACCAGCTCCATGTCAGAGAGACACACATTTGAACATCTTTGATATGTTGAACAGGGCATAGGATGCTGCCAAGGAATAGAATCTTAGTCCTATGGACATTGGTATCTGTGGAAGCCCCAATGCACTACATGGCATACAAAGTACACAGGTGGCATGAGGGGTGCGACACACTCCATGAACATGGCACACACTGTGCATCACAAGCAATACCAGGCTGATGGACAGCACCTCCAAGCAGTTACATGCCCCAGGCCACTGACGCAACCTCAGCAGAGTACACAGACACACACAGGCACAGATCAATCACATGCCATTGGCAACAGCGGCTACAAACCTCACTCTGCACATGTGCCACTTGCCTGTGGGGTGTCACAGGTGTGGGGCTAGCTCAGCAAGTCAGACACACAGCACGGCTTACTTCTCACATCAGATGGGTAGAGCTGTGGTGCAACACTTCACATAGACACTCCCCCACATGACAAGGAACATTCACACACATCAATGTCCAGGGGGCATACACATCACTTGGACACTCTCACCACAGCTCCACTCAACTCACACACATCTGTGGCTACAGTCACCTGTCACACCGTGGGGACCACTGAATCACCTCAGGACTATAGACAAAAAATGCCACAAAGGATTCGCCAGGCTGAATGTGTCATGCACAATGCAGTGAATGTCACAGTAAGCACAATGCAAGTGAGGAGTGCACACATGAAGTACATCATGCTCTGCATGGGAGACATAAGCCATTCCCCCCCTGGGACCCACTCTAAACAACATTGTATGTCTGTCACACCTGGACACAATGCCAGAAGTAACAGTCACAAAAAAGGTGCACAGTCAAAGCTAGTAGAGGCAGCACTCACCTGCTCCCCTGGTCTCCCATACAGGCTGGGGTACTGTGGGAGGATGACATCCAGCAATGCCTCATTCTCCTCCTGGGTGAATGGCTGGGCCCTCTCCACAGACCTTGACATGGTGCCAGGGGAAGCACAGACAGCAGCAGTATTGTCGACAGGAAACTTGTGCAGGCAAGTGCCCTCTCATGGGTTCTGGCTGACTTATATCTGTCTTGCTGAGGGGCATTCATTTGGAGTACATAGTGATTGGTCAGATTCATTCGCATCTTACGTTTACTCCAATCCTTTTCCACATACAGCAGTGACAGCATTTGCATCGTTCAAAATTTTAGAATCATGTCAAGTCAACAACCACTTTGAAACAATGTATTTTGTGGCCAACTGACTTTTCCAGGCCACCTGATGGAAAATTTGAACAGAAAACTCTGTATCCATGATAACCAGCATGCATTTAGTGCCTAATACTTGTTCCTTATGTGTCCCCTATGTAATTTTCAAATCCACACACAGGTACGGTGCATTTCACACGTACCCATATGGCACCAGTTGCACAGTGCCTTTGACATGTATGTGTAGGCACTGGTAGTACACGTACGTGTCCGCAATGGTAGTACACGTACGGGTACGTGTACTACCAGTGCCTACAGGTACGTGTACTCCCAGTGCCTACACGTACATGTCCGAAATGGTAGTACACGTATGGGTACATGTACTACAAGTGCCTACACGTACGTGTACTCACAGTGCCTACACGTATGTGTAGGCACTGGTAGTACATGTACCCGTACGTGTACTACCATTGCGGACACAGTGCCTACACGTACGTGTAGGCACTGGGAGTACATGTACCCGTACGTGTACTACCATTGCGGACATGTACGTGTAGGCACTGGGAGTACACGTACGTGTAGGCACTGGGAGTACACGTACGGGTACGTGTACTACCAGTGCCTACACGTACGTGTCCCCACAGTGCCTACACACATGTGTAGGCACTGGTAGTACACATACGGGTATGTGTACTACCATTGCAGACACGTACGTGTAGGCACTGGGAGTACATGTACGTGTTGCACTAGTAGTACACGTACACATATGTGTACTACCAGTGCCTACACGTACATGTACTCACAGTGCCTACATGCACGTGTCCGCAATGGTAGTACATGTACGGGTACGTGTACTACCAGTGCCTACACGTACGTGTACTCACAGTGCCTACACGTACGTGTAGGCACTGGGAGTACACATACCCGTACGTGTACTACCATTGCGGACACAGTGCCTACACGTACGTCCCTCCCATATGCACCGGTGAAGGTCTGCAAAATCTTCGTCGTGTGCTGCATGCTGCACAACATGGCAGTGGAGAAGGCAGTGCCACTCATCCTGGAGCAGCATGAGCAGGAACATCCACCCGCGGAGGATGAAGGTCTTGGTCACGAGGCAAGTGAGGAGGAGGAGGAGGATATCCGGAGTCAGCCCATACGCAACTTCTTCTCTTTAATGGTGAGTCACTGGGTCTGAGTGTGCACGCTTGGAGCCTTGTGTGGCATGTGTTGCAATGTGTGTGTTCAGCTGACTGTATGCTAAGTGACTTAGATGTGTGTTCTGATGTGTCACTCGAGTGATGATGTCATTCCAATCATTTTAGCTGTGACCCTAATTTTTCTAATCGCATGGTGACAACATTGTTCCTGTAGAGTAAATGACCATGTATGCGGATAACAATCTTTTAGCTGACTGCTTGTGTGTCTGTCATCCACAGGTTCTTGCGCATGTTGTCTGGTCGTGTCATTGTTGGCCTCCTGCTATTCCTCATGAGTATTGCAACGTATGCTGAATCAGCGTTCCATGCACGGACATGTGGAAAAGTCATTTGGGGTGAGGATTGCAGCAAGGCATTTTGGGGTTGGCAGGTGTTTGGAATGTGTGGAGACTGCTCCTGTGCATGTTGGGTTACCATGCATGCATGTCGACTCACCTTGGGGCACATGACATGTAGCATGACTCCCATGAATTGATAGTCTACCTTCGTGACAGTCATCTCTAATGGTTAGTGGATTCTGATGAAGGCATCAATGTGTGTATAACTTCCCTCAGAAACATACGGGATGCTACAGGTGGACATGGTGTGGGACATCCCCATAACAGGCTCAATGGGGAATTGCAGCCTCTCCGTGTGCAGAAGGGGGTGTTTGGCTCATCCCCTTAACTTGTGTACCAGGCCATTAGAATTTACTACATCTGTGTTGTGAAGGGGGTATCCAGTGTAGGTCCCACATGTTCAGCCAAATGACCTGTGTTTCTGTTCATATTGATGCTTTTCCCTTAGTGTGAGCCTGAGTAATAAAGGGGTTCCTCACCCTCCAAGGTGCCTCACTCTGTCAATGCAGGTCTCTTGCCACTTTGCATGCGGCATCTCTGGCATAGTTGTCAAAGATTGTGCATATGAGTCTATGTGTAGTTTGGCTACATGCATGCAGGTCTTCATGGGTCAGAATCTCTATTGTGCATGAAGTCCATGGTTGTGTATGTATTTGGGCATGTTGGTCCCCACGACGGGCCGTCAATGCCTGCTGAGGGTGTGTCTCCTGTGAGCGGCTCGGCCTGCTGTTTCCTGATCCTGTGTCAGTCATCTTTGGTGATTTTGCATCCATTTTCTCTGGGTGTTCCATGGGTAACCGGACACTCCTTCCTTTACTTACGCCTGTTGCATTTGTCCTTTCTGACATCCTTGTCTTTGTGTGCTACTTTTGGCATAGTTTCAAGGACATGCCACCTGCTGCTGCGGCCCCTGCAGCAAGGGCCTACAAAATGGCGGGATTCGGCAACACACATGCCTCAAAGATGCCCCTCCCTGCCTACCTCCAGCCATTCATTTGGCTGTCATCACCTTGTCTGTGCCACTGTTGGGTAAACGCGGTGCCAAAGGCAGGACCGTCAGCACATGCAACGTGCACATTGCACGACCCTCATGTCCTTGCATGACCCACATCACACTACAGTCTGAGGTTGTAGCCACCCTCCAAGCAATGTCTATCCGAAACTCAACTGCCTGCTCTCAGCCATACCCTAAGCGCACACATGACACCTTTGCATGCTGAGTGTGCAACTCCAACTGCCTACACAGCACTGCCTCTCCTTCCAGGCCCTGTCACACCAACCAGATCATGTCCCTCCTGCTCCACACCGGCTCCGTACACCAGCAAGGCCATGTGAGTGGGACTCAGGCCTTCAGCATGTGGTATAGTGGTGTCATCTGGCACATGGTCCAGGGCTCATCTCTCAGCGTGTCAATCTTCAATGTGTCCAGGACCCCCCTCTCCACCATCACATGTGCACACAACCTCATCATCATGTCGTATGCCATTGACACCCAGGTGCTCCTCACCCTCACCAAAGACCCAGCCATTGCCAGTTCCAACATTCCAGAAGGCATGAGGTCCGTGGATGAATGGCTGAACATCAGCCACCTGAGGCTGAACTTATACAGGACTGAGGTAAGCATCTGAGGATTGTCCCCTTACAGCTGGCTCAACTCCTTGTCTCCCACCCACAGGGGCCCTACACAAGCACCCAGTGGCCACGCACACAAGATGTTGTGCATCATGGATTTGTCACTCACATTTGCCATGCAAATCACCAGCATCTGTACCTCATGCTGCAGCACCCTCTGCATGATGCACATGATCCTCTGATAGATCCACTCCAAGGAAAGACAGACCATCCCCCAGGTCCATGACACCAGCCGTGTCAACTACTGCCCCGCCCTCTTCGGAGCAAGTACATCCTAACTCACGGGAAACTTGGCCACATCCAGGGTGCATCTGCACAACTCAGCTTCAACATCCCGCACCCCATCAACATCACCGTCCACCTGAGATAGCTGCAAGGGATCACTGTGTTCTGCAGGATGACCTTCACACTCCTCACACACACTCAGGAGGCAGTCAACAACCCCAGAGCCCAATACCAACCTTGTACGTCTGTCATCCAAGACCACGTTGGCCCAACTCAATGCATCCGAACTTGGCCTAGCCACCATTCTTCACATCCACGACACTCCAGCATGAAGGAGATGGTTCTCCCACCTGGCCAAACATACCTGGGACTCACTCCCCGGGAACCTCCACATGAGCCATGACCTGTAGGCCTTCATCATCCTCTTCCTGATTGGTGTGTGCGCACAGTACTTCAAGCCCCCCCTCAGCAGCTTGAGGCCATCACGGGTGAGTATTGGGCTCCCAGGCTGTATTGGATGATACATTGTAACCCATGTGTGTCCTGTACCGGACTCAGATCCCAGGGTATGGATGGCTGGAGTTGGTTCAACACTGAGGCATAGTTTGACATTAACACACACATATGTTGTGGACTAATGTAAAATGACGGCAACATCTCATGACAAAAAAATAGTTTTATTCTCGGTGGGGTGCGTGTTTTGGTAGATGACATAAGGTGCTCTAACGGGTGCATAGAATCCAAAGTTCACAGGGGGAGATGCTATCCTTGGCATTTGAAGGCATCAGAGTCCAGACCACAGTGTTGGTCATCATTGGTCAGACTGTGACCAGCAAGTCCATGTGGCAGAGAATGTCAGTGAATGATGTGCTGCTGTTGCGCATGAAGGCTAAGTGCCAGTCCAGGTGACCTGGGAGATGTGGATGGTCCGCTGCCTCTCATGGTCTTTTCCGTGGACGACCCACCTTCCTCCGGGGACCCTCAGATGGAGGCCTTGACGATGTTTGGGACGCTCCGTCGGACGAATCCTCCTCCTCCTCCTCCCTCCCTGTGGCTGGTGCTGGTCTGCGCCTGGTGTCACAGGGACCATGTATGCGGATAACAATCTTTTAGCTGACTGCTTGTGTGTCTGTCATCCACAGGTTCTTGCGCATGTTGTCTGGTCGTGTCATTGTTGGCCTCCTGCTATTCCTCATGAGTATTGCAACGTATGCTGAATCAGCGTTCCATGCACGGACATTTGGAAAAGTCATTTGGGGTGAGGATTGCAGCAAGGCATTTTGGGGTTGGCAGGTGTTTGGAATGTGTGGAGACTGCTCCTGTGCATGTTGGGTTACCATGCATACATGTCGACTCACCTTGGGGCACATGACATGTAGCATGACTCCCATGAATTGATAGTCTACCTTCGTGACAGTCATCTCTAATGGTTAGTGGATTCTGATGAAGGCATCAATGTGTGTATAACTTCCCTCAGAAACATACGGGATGCTACGGGTGGACATGGTGTGGGACATCCCCATAACAGGCTCAATGGGGAATTGCAGCCTCTCCGTGTGCAGAAGGGGGTGTTTGGCTCATCCCCTTAACTTGTGTGCCAGGCCATTAGAATTTACTAGATCTGTGTTGTGAAGGGGGTATCCAGTGTAAGTCCCACATGTTCAGCCAAATGACCTGTGTTTCTGTTCATATTGATGCTTTTCCCTTAGTGTGAGCCTGAGTAATAAAGGGGTTCCTCACCCTCCAAGGTGCCTCACTCTGTCAATGCAGGTCTCTTGCCACTTTGCATGCGGCATCTCTGGCATAGTTGTCAAAGATTGTGCATATGAGTGTATGTGTAGTTTGGCTACATGCATGCAGGTCTTCATGTGTCAGAATCTCTATTGTGCATGAAGTCCATGGTTGTGTATGTATTTGGGCATGTTGGTCCCCACGACGGGCCGTCAATGCCTGCTGAGGGTGTGTCTCCTGTGCGCGGCGCGGCCTGCTGTTTCCTGATCCTGTGTCAGTCATCTTTGGTGATTGTGCATCCATTTTCTCTGGGTGTTCCATGGGTAACCGGACACTCCTTCCTTTACTTACGCCTGTTGCATTTGTCCTTTCTGACATCCTTGTCTTTGTGTGCTACTTTTGGCATAGTTTCAAGGACATGCCACCTGCTGCTGCGGCCCCTGCAGCAAGGGCCTACAAAATGGTGGGATTCGGCAACACACATGCCTCAAAGATGCCCCTCCCTGCCTACCTCCAGCCATTCATTTGGCTGTCATCACCTTGTCTGTGCCACTGTTGGGTACACGCGGTGCTAAAGGCAGGACCATCAGCACATGCAACGTGCACATTGCACGACCCTCATGTCCTTGCATGACCCACATCACACTACAGTCTGAGGTTGTAGCCACCCTCCAAGCAATGTCTATCCGAAACTCAACTGCCTGCTCTCAGCCATACCCTAAGCGCACACATGACACCTTTGCATGCTGAGTGTGCAACTGCAACTGCCTACACAGCGCTGCCTCTCCTTCCAGGCCCTGTCACACCAACCAGATCATGTCCCTCCTGCTCCACACCGGCTCCGTACACCAGCAAGGCCATGTGAGTGGGACTCAGGCCTTCAGCATGTGGTATAGTGGCGTCATCTGGCACATGGTCCAGGACTCATCTCTCAGCGTGTCAATCTTCAATGTGTCCAGGACCCCCCTCTCCACCATCACATGCGCACACAACCTCATCATCATGTCGCATGCCATTGACACCCAGGTGCTCCTCACCCTCACCAAAGACCCAGCCATTGCCAGTTCCAACATTCCAGAAGGCATGAGGTCCGTGGATGAATGGCTGAACATCAGCCACCTGAGGCTGAACTTATACAGGACTGAGGTAAGCATCTGAGGATTGTCCCCTTACAGCTGGCTCAACTCCTTGTGTCCCACCCGCAGGGGCCCTACACAAGCACCCAGTGGCCACGCACACAAGATGTTGTGCATCATGGATTTGTCACTCACATTTGCCATGTAAATCACCAGCATCTGTACCTCATGCTGCAGCACCCTCTGCATGATGCACATGATCCTCTGATAGATCCACTCCAAGGAAAGACAGACCATCCCCCAGGTCCACGACACCAGCCGTGTCAACTACTGCCCCGCCCTCTTCGGAGCAAGTACATCCTAACTCACTGGAAACTTGGCCACATCCAGGGTGCATCTGCACAACTCAGCTTCAACATCCCGCACCCCATCAACATCACCGTCCACCTGAGATAGCTGCAAGGGATCACTGTGTGCTGCAGGATGACCTTCACACTCCTCACACACACTCAGGAGGCAGTCACCAACCCCAGAGCCCAATACCAACCTTGTACGTCTGTCATCCAAGACCACGTTGGCCCAACTCAATGCATCCGAACTTGGCCTAGCCACCATTCTTCACATCCACGACACTCCAGCATGAAGGAGATGGTTCTCCCACCTGGCCAAACATACCTGGGACTCACTCCCCGGGAACCTCCACATGAGCCATGACCTGTAGGCCTTCATCATCCTCTTCCTGATTGGTGTGTGAGCACCTTACTTCAAGTCCCCCCTCAGCAGCTTGAGGCCATCACGGGTGAGTATTGGGCTCCCAGGCTGTATTGGATGATACATTGTGGCCCATGTGTGTCCTGTACCGGACTCAGATCCCAGGGTATGGATGGCTGGAGTTGGTTCAACACTGAGGCATAGTTTGACATTAACACACACGTATGTTTTGGACTAATGTAAAATGACGGCAACATCTATTGACAAAAAAATAGTTTTATTCTCGGTGGGGTGCGTGTTTTGGTAGATGACATAAGGTGCTCTACGGGTGCATAGAATCCAAAGTTCACAGGGGGAGATGCTATCCTTGGCATTTGAAGGCATCAGAGTCCAGACCACAGTGTTGGTCATCATTGGTCAGACTGTGACCAGCAAGTCCATGTGGCAGAGAATGTCAGTGAATGATGTGCTGCTGTTGCGCATGAAGGCTAAGTGCCAGTCCAGGTGACCTGGGAGATGTGGATGGTCCGCTGCCTCTCACGGTCTTTTCCGTGGACGACCCACCTTCCTCCGGGGACCCTCAGATGGAGGCCTTGACGATGTTTGGGACGCTCCGTCGGACGAATCCTCCTCCTCCTCCTCCCTCCCTGTGGCTGGTGCTGGTCTGCGCCTGGTGTCACAGGGAGGGTTGCCCATGTTGTCGGCGATCCGACGGAGTGAATGGCTTATGTCCCTTTGCACCGCCACAAGCTCAGCCAGTCTTGCCTCCATCCGTCCTTGGTGTTGTTGTTGACTGGTGTGTTGCTCGGCCTGTTGTTTCTTAATGTCTGTGAGGGTCACCACTACCTGACTGATGGCCCTGGTATCACGCCGGTATGCCTCCATGATGTTGCGAATGTGTGACATACCGGTCCCTTCAGCTGGCTGGTCAGGTTCTCTCCTCCGCCTGCCTCCACTCCCACCACCCCTGCCCACACGGGCCTGGCCTGCCGTTGTGGGCACATCGGGTCTACGGGACCCCTGAGGGATGGTAGTGTCGGTGTTGTCTGCCTCCTCCTGGGTGCCCGGCGAACCTTGTCCCTCCAGGTCAGACTGGCTCAGTTGTTCAGTGTGGGCAGGGCTCCTGGGTGTCTCCTGGGATGTGGCAGGAATGAGGGTGGTGGTTGGCACAGATGTACCTGAAGCAGGTGCTGCAGGGGCTTGGACACCAGAGGGGCCAGGTGGGTTGGGGTCATCCGCGGAGTGTTGTGAGGTGTCGCTGCCAGTGGGATCAGGTTCCTCCCAAGCCTGGGACTGTGGTTCTTCTCCCCCATTGTTGGGGGGAGATCCATGACGTTGCCCTGTGTGTGAGAGAGAGACAATGTTAATGCTGTTTAATGCGACATCCATGTTTCACACATATTCTATTTGCCACAGTTCCTCAAGGTAGTTGTATGTGCCTAGCATTCACATCAATGTTCACTTGAGGATTGGTATGTTGCAGGGGACTGATTGAAATGTTCTCCACTGTGTTTGACATGTCGAATTTAGCCTTGAATGCTTCTTTGGCTGTGGCTTGATCTTGTTGTGTCACATGTCCATTGTGAGAGTGTGTAACTCCATTGGCTGCCGCAGGGGTGTGTGCTTGTGTAAGGGGTGAGTGATCATCCCTCAGCCCGACGCTGTTCAACATCCACATGCCCCCCTCACACAAGTGGCCTGCCCCCACCACCTCAAAACCATCTCCTACGCCAACGACACCCAGCTCATCCTCTCCCTCAGCAAGGACCCTCACACCATCCAAAAAACTATCCACAAGGGCTGAGGTCCATCGCCGACTGGATGCGGAGCGGCCATCTGAAACCGAACTCGGACAAGATGGAGGTCCTCATCCAGGGACACACACCCTCAGCCTGGGACGACTCCTGGTGGCAGATCGCTCTGGGGACAGCACCGACACCCACCCACCACGCACGCAACCTAGGATTGATCATCGCATCCTTCCTCTCCATGTCCAAGAATGTCAATGCCGTCTCCTCCTCCTGCTACGACACCCTACGCACGCTCCGCCGGATCTACTGTTGGATCGCGACCGAAACAAGTAGAACAGTGACACAGGCCCTCGTCAGCAGCTGACTGGACTACAGCAATGCACTCTACGCAGGACTCCCATCCAAACACCAACGGCGGATACAGCGCTTCCAAAAAGCCTCTGCACGACTGATCCACAATGCCCCCCGCCACAGCCACATCACCCCCCTCCTGAGTGACCTGCACTGGCTCCACATCGACAAGAGGATCACCTTCAAGCTCCTCACCCACTCACACAAGGCATTCCACAACGCCGGACAAGCCTACCTGAACATCAGACTCAGCTTCTACAACCCCACCCGCCAGCTCCGCTCCGGCAGCCTCGCCCTCGCAGCTATCCCCCGCATCCAACGTATGACCGCCTGCAGGAGATCCTTCTCCTACCTTGCCGCCAAGACCTGGAACACCCTCCCAACCCATCTACGACTGACCCAAGACCTACTTGCCTTCAGATGACTCCTCAAGTCCTGGCTCTTCGAGCAGTAGTGGAACCCCCACCCTCAGCACCATGAGACCCTCACAGGTAAGTAGCGCGCCTTACAAGTACCCTGATTGATTGTTGATTGATTGACGGTGCCTGCTGGCGGGTGTAGTGTGATTTGGCAGTGGGTCTCCCAGGTGATGTATCTGTCCCCCCATGGAGCCTGCTGCCATGTCAGTGAGTGTGAGTTCCTGTCCTAGATATCTGAGCTGGTTGTGTTTGTTTTAGATTTTGTAGTTGTCACAGGAGGGCCTTGTGCTGCCTACAGCAGGGCCAAGTGTCAGCTACCGTGTCAGTACTTTGCCAGTCCCTGTGCATTGCGCATGGTGCATGGGTATGTACCTGGGCCATATGAGCTGAGGGCAATGGTGTCTGTTTCTGAGTTGTACAATATGTTAAGTGATCCCCACCCTCCCAGCATCCCGGACATCCAGTCTTGGGTTTGTGGTTTGTGTAGGCTGGGACATGGCATTGCCTTGCTTTGTGAATGGGGCATACACATGTTAGTGGCATGAGCGTTGTTTTTGAGTGTGGTTGTGTCCGATGAGGGCTCGGGGGTAGGTGTGTGCATTTGTTGTAGTTGGGGTGTGATGCCATTACCCCCATGTTACGTAAGTTGTTTGTGTACTCACCAGGCTCTCGAACTCCTTCGACTCTCTGTACTCCCACCGGTGGAAGGAGGGCCATCACCTTCTCCTCCCAGGGATGGTAATGTACCGGTCTGCGGGGCAGCCCACCTCCTGTGATGTTACTCTGGGCGTAGTGCTCATTCATTTTGCGCTTGACTGCCCTGCGCAGATCGTACCACCTGGCTTGGCATTCATTCCTGGTCCTTCTGATGGGCGCAACAGCATTCACCTGATCGACAATCCTCTGCCACAGGCGTGATTTTTCTGCTATGCTGGTCTGTCTGACCAATGTTCCAAAGAGCTGTGGCTCGACTCTGATGACTTTGTTGATAAGGATGTCCAGCTCCTCCCTTGTGAACCTTGGATTCTTGTCTGTGGGCATGGTGAGGGGTGTGGGAGTGGATGGCTGTGGGTGTGTGGGTGTGAATGTGTAGGTGTGTGTGTGAATGTGTAGAGGGGGTATGTGTGAAGGAGGTTGTGTGATGGTGTGTAAGTTAAGGTGTATGGGTGCTGTTGTTTGTGTGTGGTGTCTGTCAGCAGTGAGTCTGTCGCAAAGGCTCATGGTTTTGTGAGTGTGGTCCCTTTTTATTGGTCCATTTGTGGGTGTGGCTGGGTTTGAAATTTTGGTGGGTGTGTTATAAGAGGTGGTTGTGAGTTTGGGCCTCTGTTTGCCTGTTTGGATGTAAAAACGAAAGGAAATGATGGACGGAGTGTTGAACATTGCAAGCACTCACCCCCAGTCAACTGATCTGGGTTTAATCCATCACCGTTCTTTAGCCCACTCTGCCACCCCAGTTTAGACATGGCCATATGCAAATCAGTCTGACCCTGTGCCTCATGGGAACAGTCCAGCCCGAACTGCCAAGCCATGTCTTTCCTGGACCGGAAACAAGCTTCCTAGGACCGGTTTCTGGCATTTCAGCCGTCTTCAGCAAGGCTTGCTTGAATCCAGTGGCAAAGTGAGCAAGGGACTCACGTCTGAGCATACCCGGCCAACTTATGGCGAACAAAGCAAAAACCGGTCCTAGGACGCTTGATTCCGGTCGAGGGAAGACATGGCTTGGCAGTTCGGGCTGGACTGTTCCCATGAGGCACCGGGTCAAGACTGATTTGCATATGGCCATGTCTGAACTGGGGTGGCGTGGTGAGCAAAATAATGATGGATTAAACCCAGATCTATGACTGGGGGTGAATCTATTGGCAATGTGCAACACTCCGTCCATCATCTTGTGTGTTTTGCTTTTCACCCTATGTCGGAAGGGTATGCCCAGACGTGGGTCCCGTGCTCACTACGCCACTGGAGTTAAGCTATCCTGGCTGAAGAGGGGTAAACCCTGAAACCGGTCCTAGGATGCTTGATTCCGGTCCAAGGAAGACATGGCTTGGCAGTTCGGGCTGGACTGTTCCCATGAGGCACAGGGTCAAGACTGATTTGCATATGGCCATGTCTGAACTGGGGTGGCGTGGTGAGCAAAATAATGATGGATTAAACCCTGATCTGTGACTGGGGGTGAATGTATTGGCAATGTGCAACATTCCGTCCATCATCTTGTGTGTTTTGCCTGTTTGGATGTGCCAGGTCAGTCTTTTAGATGTTTTTATTACTGTAGATGTGTTTTGTGGTGTTGTGCGATTCGAATTGACCCTCCTTGTTCTGTTTTGCAGTGTCCTGGTTCGTTTTAGCGTATGTAACGTGCGTACATACGCGATGTTGTTGTACAGTGCTCACATATGCAATGTTGTTGTACGGTTCATACATACGGGATGCTGGGGTACGGTGGTGGGGTACGGTGCGTCCAAGTACACGGCTGGGGTACGGTGGTGGGGTACGGTGGTGGGGTACGGTGGTGGGGTATGGTGCGTCCAAGTACGCGGCTGGGGTACGGTGGTGGGGTACGGTGCATACAAGTATGGGGCTGGGGGACGGTGTTGGGGTACGGTGCGTACAAGTAAGTGGCTGGGGTAGGGTGGTGGGGTACGGTGCGTACATTTACGGGGCTGGGGTACGGTGGTGGGGTACGGTGGTGGGGTACGGTGCGTCCAAGTACACAGCTGGGGTACGGTGGTGGGGTACGGTGCGTACAAGTATGGGACTGGGGGACGGTGTTGGGGTACAGTGCGTACATGTAAGGGGCTGGGGTAGGGTTGTGGGGTACGGTGCGTACATGTACGGGGCTGGGGTACGGTGGTGGGGTACGGTGGTCGGGTACGGTGCGTCCAAGTACGCGGCTGGGGTACGGTGGCGGGGTACGGTGCGTACAAGGGGCTGGGGGACGGTGGTGGGGTACGGTGCGTACAAGTTAGGGGCTGGGGTAGGGTGGTGGGGTACGGTGCATACATGTACGGGGCTGGGGTACGGGGCTGGGGTACGGTGGTGGGATACGGTGCGTACACATACGGGGCTGGGGTACAGTGCGGACATGGGGGGGTACGAGGCAGACATGTGGGGGGGCTGTAGGACTCGTATCCCGGGCACAAGTTCACCCAGATACGAGTGGTACGGCGTTCGATCGGTACGGAGCCTTTCCCATGCGCTTGTGTTTTTGGACGGACGGCCGGACTTCACTTTTACAATTTGTATGTAAAAATGTCCGGGGACGTCTCGTAGACTTTTCTCAAAGTCATTCATATGGATTTTTCACGTACGAATCGTACTTCGCCGTTTGTACGGGACGTGTACGATTCGTACGTAAAAAAAATACGGATGCGAGTCGGACGGTAATTTGTTTTTACGGATCGGAATCGGCACCTAAATGTATCAAAATTAAATTACTTCCCACCCTATTCCCCTATAAACCCACAACCCTCTCCTAAATAAAATAACACAATTAACATAATTACCAATTCATTGATTAATTAATACAAATTAACAACCAATTAATAATAAAATAATTCCCACAATTGACACTATAAAATCTAAATTAAATAAATACTAATAAGTAATAAAATCGAATTAATTTTTTATAATTAAATTACTTCCCACCCTATTCCCCTATAAACCCACAACCCGCTACAGAACTAAACACAAAGGGGCCGATTCCGATCCTGTATTTGTTTTTTCCCGTCCGACTCGTATCGGTAAATTTTTCCATACAAATCGTACAAGTCCCGTCCGACCCGTGAAGTACGATTCGTACGGGAAAAATACAACTTTTCCCGATCCGATTTGTATGGATCGGCCCGATCCTTACAAATCGAATCGGGAAAAGTTGTACCAGACGGACCCGGAAACTTTTCCGTACAAATTGTAAAAATGCAGTCCAACCGTACCACGATCCGGACCGGCACACAGGTCATGCCATTACCCGCTACGAAGCAAACTTTTTACGACTCGTATCCCGGGAAAAGTTGTTCCTGGGGTGCGAGTCGTACAGGGGTACGAGTTGTACAGGTATACAACCACGTGCATTGTGTATGTACAGTGCGTACCCCAACATCACGTATGTACTGTGCGTACCCCCAACATCGTGTACCCTAACATCACGTACCCCAACATCGCGTACCCCAACATCGCGTATGTACGGTGCGTACATACGCAATGTTGGGGTATGCGATGTTGGGGTACGTGATGTTGGGGGTATGCACAGTACATATGCGATGTTGGGGTACACACCGTACATACACAACACACGGGGGTGTATGCCTGTACGACTCGTACCCCTGTGGACTCTGCTTTTATAGCTGTTTTTGGCTCCCGTAAGAAAAGAGCCGTATGGAGTGTCGTAGGGACGAATAGTACTTGCTTGGCTGGAAACCGCTGCTTAAATACATACAGACGTCGCGTGCAAGCTGTTCCGGATCAGAATCGTTGGTTTATTTTAGCTGTATGGTCTTTTGTACGATTCTGTACGAATCAAACTTCCTAGGTTGTAAGAAAAGTTTACCGGGTACGAGTTGTATGGGAAAAACGCTCCATACAACGATTTGTTCAGCCTTTTTCCAGGATTGGAATTGGCCCCAAAATGTAATTAACATAAAATTAAACACAAAAACAACAGTTGATGGACAGAATGCAGAACAATGTCATACATTCACCCCAGTACAGAGATCTGGGCCTATATCCATCGTTTTTTTGCTCACCATGCCATTCGAGTTTGAACCCAGCCATATGCAAATCAGTCTCGACCCTGTGCCTAATGGTAACAGTCCAGCCCGAACTGCCAAGCCAAGTCCTCCCTGGACTGGAAACAAGCATCCTAGGACCGGTTTCGGGGTTTCACCCCTCTTCAGCCAGGATAGCTTGATTCCAGTGGCATGGAGAGCACGGGATCCACGTCTGGGCATACCCTTCCCACTCGGGTGACAAATGCAAAAACAGCTGTTGATGGACAGAATGCAGAACAATGTCATACATTCACCCCAGTACACAGATTTGGGCCTAAATCCATAGTTTTTTTGCTCACCATGCCATTCGAGTTTGAACCCAGCCATATGCAAATCAGTCTTGACCCTGTGCCGAATGGGAACAGTCCAGCCCGAACTGCCAAGCCAAACACTACTTAAAAATGTAATACATATATTTAAAACAAAAGCAAAACTTATACAAAAAAATAGATCACATACTTTCAAAATGCATACTAAAATACATAACACTAATTTAAACATCGATATTTTAAAGAACTATATATTTGCAACCGATATTACTGACTTTGATATTTTGAAAAACGATATTTCTTACCTTAAAGTCGATATTCTTGACCACGATATTCTTGCTGTCGATATTCCTGTATCACGATATTTCCAACTCGATATTTGTGTATGTTGATATTTAAAACTCGATATTCTGTCTGTGCACCGGCATGACCATTGGGCCAGTACCTTCGAGGACACGCTAAGGGATTTTCCGTTTTGCCAATGCCTGCATCCGTCGAGGGGAATTTTCGTTGACACTGAAGGAATTCTTTCAGGACAATGAGACACCCTATGGCGGCCCATACAGGGGTGTATTTCTGGATGAGAGAACAGACAAACAACCACCTGTGGGTCACTATTGGTATCCGTATTAGGTTTGATTAATACCCATTGAAGGTTGGATTGTTAAGATCTACAATTGCGGAATTACATTATATAGACTAGTATGGATAAGGATAATTGACTAACATTGATTAATATCGCACTCGCAGATGCAGTCTGTGAAGGAAGTATTGGACTCCAAGTACCAACAGCCCTCTCGCCTGCCAATCATCAATCCTCCAATAGGAGCACTATGTGATGCATTTAAATATAACTGCCAGAAGGGTGTCTGTGTTATTCAGCCAAGCAATGAGAAATACTGACGGCGTGCCGCGTCTGCTGGCTGAAATAAAATCAATTGGATTATTTTAACCCCGCAAGTGCCTTTTTTACCGTTATATATATAATTTTTTTAGCCAAGCTTGACAGCCATGCCCCTCAGTTTTTCTTTTTTTTGGTGAAAATAGGATGGGAAGGTAGATTTGTTTTTAGCATTGCTCTGAATGTGGCTTTGTTCTTCAGCAACAAAAATAAAACCCATAACAAATGGCTCAAATGAACATTCCAAGGCTGACTTCTTTCAACGCCAACACACGCGCATTTACTTTGCCTTTTTCACAACATGAACGCCTGACAGAACTATAGACTTGCACGTAGGAGATGAAGGACTAGTAAACGCCTAAGAATAACATAGGTAAGTGCAAGAATTAAGCACTAGTCATTCATGGAAAGAGTTTTATGAAGGACATATTTTTTTTTATTAAAATGCTTTAAAATTAGTTTTCCGTAGACAAAGATGCAGACATGGGCTCTGTTGTTAAACCGATGGATAGTTTTAGACAGAACCAGAAACGAGTGCCACGTTCCTTCAAAATAATACTGAAATCTTCCCTCCATGTAATGCATTATCAATTGAAAACGTGAGGGATTGAGTATTTACTAATACATTGGTCTCAAGAGCACGGCTTGTGAAATAATCTATAATCGCGGCACTATGGACATCAGCAAGCTCTACAAATGACTGAAGATAACTTGAAGGAATGGTCATTGTTTCAGCCTGTTTTTTAAACGCGGCTCTAGCTAGTTTGTCTTACAACTACTCATGCTGTCTTACAGGAGAATGAGCAACACTTTCACTAGTCAAGCTGTATTTGAATCTCTGCCTATGAACAATACATTTTTCATGAGTCGCAAGGTTGAAACGAGTTTGTAAGGCACAGGAGAGGCTAACATTGAAGTTAGTCTATGAATGGGTGACATCAGCTGAAATGCACTTTTTCCAACTTGATTGATGCAATTTTCTATTAAAGTGACCTTTGCTTGACTGTAATGATTTCCTGTCCTTTCTACTTAGCAATCAGAAAAGCGTGGCTGGCATACACCTGTTCCAAGCAATATTCAGTATGTTAAAATCTAGACGTAGGGTACTGGATGGAAGTGATGCTAGTGGCAGCCAATCTTTCCCTCATCAGCCATAGGTCCAGTTTCAAAAAGAATATTTGATATACCGCCATGCATAATCTTGTTGCATGATTGTATTTTCTAAGCATTTTGCAATTTCTCAAATGTTACTAATTTACCCATGTTTAATTTTCATAAGTCTTATATTACCTGTTTAGGTATATGAAATTTACAAAGAATTCTTTACACCTGATTTCCTGTGCATTGGTTATTCAATTACTTTTGCGTTAGAGATATGTTTCCTGCCTTACACACAACTGTAATTTATTTTCAGTTTGGATCACTTTTATTTCCCTTGTAAAGTGCCTATATCTGTCTCTCTAAGGTGTATGTTAGAAGTGAAAATAGGTGCATACCTACTAAGTGAAGACTAAACGAGGACCTTGTGGTTACTCACTTAGAGTCACATGTATGAACTTATTTTGCATTTATAAACAGACCGTTTCTGTGAATCGACCTATTTGCGTACGCAAAATAGGTTCATAACTGTGGCCCTTAGTATTGTATTTCCCTAACCACTCTCCTGAGAACACACTGTGGTGTAAACCATGCTCAAAACTATAGTTTCAGTTTTTTAAAATGCTTTTTTGCCTTAATCATTTGATTACAATAAAAGTGAAAATGCAAACATTGAGATAAAATAATTTCCATGATTAAACATCATATAAAACATATATAATTTATAATACCATATATGTATCCATATATTAAAAGCAGTCTACGCAGTTAATGTTTTATAGGCATGTTCTAAAACTGAACTGTCCTTATAATTGCACTCTCCTCTTTTAGCCTGAAACAATAGCGTACAGCCTCTGCAGTTGGTATTATTTTAGCATTATTAAACAAAGGGCATAAGTATATCCTCCGCATGGGCAACAGCTTCGGGTAGATGCATATTAAGGGGCCGATTCTGATCCAGGTTGGAAAGCACTCCGACCGAGTCGGATCCAGAGTGTTTTCCGACTGAGCCGGACCCCTACAGTCCGACCGAGCGAGTACGATGCGTACGTATGCTGTCGGACTCGGTTCGGTCGGACTCCCATAGAAGTCAATGGGAGCCAGTTGTACGACGCGAACATGCACTCCCATTGACTGAATGGGTGCGTCTCGAACAAGTGTGCCCCCTACAGTGGGTATGCGTCGATGCCATCTGCGCCATACATGCCTGTGTGAGGGAGACCCATGGGTATCCCCCTGTGTGCGAGTGGTACGGCTGCGGGTGTCAGGGTGTTGGGGGGTCCGACGCGGACCCCTGAAGTCCGACTCCGGGAGCTTTTGCGAGCCGGACACTCCAGCTCGCACAGGCTGTCCGACGCGTGCATCGTACTGGCTCGGTCATAAATCGCATCCATTGCATGCCACGAGACGTACAGAGCGGTTCGGACCCGGAAACGACTCGGTCGGTGAATTTCATGTAGCTCGCATCGTACTGGCTCGCTCGTACAGCTGTATGAGTCGGGCGGAAAACATGCGAATGGCTCATAGTTTTTCCGGCCGGATCGCATTCGGTGCCATTCCGACCTGGATCGGAATCGGCCCCAGAATGTTCAAGAGTTTCTTTACCGATCCCATAAAGACGGCATACTTGTATATCTTTAAGTGCCTGGTTCCAAGTCCCTTCAAACTCCCCAATCGGATTATAAAATTGTCTAAACTTTAAGTATTTCCATTTTATATAACCGGACAAATTCTCTCCCAAGTATTTTTGAGCCTGTAAGGTATGAGTATCATTTACTAAGTCTGTATGTTTATATTTCCCAGCTTGTAGAAGATCTAAATTCCACTGCTTTGTCATTAGCGTATTACGTATTAGGTTTTTCCGCACATCCCTGGTCATTTGCCCCATCTCCTGTATATCAGGCAGATCATAAGATCCTATTTCCATCAGTATGGTATATAGTTGCAAAGCTCTGACTTTTTTGCTCCCGAGTTCTTCAAATATTAGCTATTTCAGTGTGCATGAATCAGCCTTAGCACAATCAATATTATAGTTAACACAACTTCTCTTATGCAACGTTTCCAGCGATTTTAGACCAAATTCCAATCTTATCGTACAATGTGGAGTTGCCTGTCTTAAATGAAGTTAGGTGCACACACTTTTCATGAAACATTTCTCAAGTTCAAGGATGGCTTTCTTGTTCATAACTGGAGATGCATATAGTAAATACGGACTCATTTTCATTTGTAGTACTTTAAGTGATGGAATAATTGCATTTCCTCCAAACATTTTCATGAATCTCAAAATTGATTTAGTAATAGCTACTGATTTTGTATTCTTACTAACCTTATGGTTTTACCATGATAACTTTTTGTCGAAGGTCACGCAAGATAATTATATTGCTCCACTACCTCAACTACATTTTCTCCTAAGGTCCACTTTTTAGATTGTATGGACTGCCCAAACGTCACATTTTTGTTTTAGACAAGTTAGCTATCAAACCATTCACTGTATTATACGTATGTAATTGATTCAGTTGATACTGGAGTCCTTTTGGAGATAGGGACAAAATTACTAAATCATCCGCATATGGTAGATATGGTGTCTTTTTGCCTCCTAGTTTAGGTGCCAAGCCCATATCTGAACTTAGCATCAAATCTATATCTGCAATATACAAAGAAAATAACAGCGGTGCAAGACACAGCCTTGCTTAAGACCATTTGTGGTATCCATTTTTGGTGATAATGTATTATCATGAGCCAATTTCACCCTAAACCATGTTTCCGAATGCAGGCCAAAATTAAAATTCAGAAGATTCGGATAAATCTCCCATGCTGTTAATTTACTCCACAGCCTTTGCCGGTTAACCTTATCAAATGGTGTGGAATAATCCACAAAACAGGCGTATAGCGTTATCTTCTGCATGCTTGCCTTTTTTCCTAATAAGGCCAATGAAGCGATATCAAGTGTCGAACACCCTGAGCGAAAACCGGTTTGAGTTATTGGTATTAATAATTTTTCCTACGCCCATGACCTTAGTTTATTTTGAAGGTGTTTTGCAAACAGTTTCCCTTCAAAATCCAACAATGCTACTAGTCTGGACGGATCGTCTTTAGGGTCTAGCTTATAAATTGGATGGACAATCGCTCCTTTCCAGGAAGAAGGCATTATTCCATATTTGATTACCTGGGAAATCAGCTGTTTTAAAAGGTTATGTTTCACTTTATCAAGTCTATAGGGATACCATTTGGTCCTGCTGCCTTGGATGAGCGAGTGCTCGTTATTAGTTCAACAATTTCTTCTTCTGTTATTTCTGCAAATGTTCCAACAGCTTTAGATGTCGTATATTTACATGTTACAGATAATTTGTATGGAGATTTGAAGTGATTTTCCCACTTATTGCTTGGGATAAATAGGTGGTCTGGCTATTTATATGAATTTGTGCCGTGTCCCACCATGGACCAGAATGCGCTCTCATTCCTAGTCGATATAGCATGGTATAATTTAGCATAGGTAGTGTTCACACCACTTTAGCTGTAAATTCCTATTCTTAAATTCTTTTATTATATCTTGTATTTTCGAGTTCCGCTCATTGGAGATCGGGAGGTTTAAGATATGTTGCACCATCTTGTGATAGATTCTCTTTGATTCAGTTAATTCTGAAGTCTTCGTCATGTTAATGTTTGGTCGCGACTCCTGTATACCTGCCACAAGACTAGATAATTTATTTTTTAGAATAGATTGCCAGGCATTCAACCAGCAGTCTCCTGTCTTTAATAGAATAATATGTTTTTCGGTACTAGATACCATGGTTTCTTCGAGGTTAAATGCCTTAACTTTTAACATATTGTTCCAATAAGTCAGCTCCCATTCACAGCAGTCAATCTGCCACTGTTGGCCGTTGCATGGGTTTCCCAATAATCATGCTTAATGCTGATGACTAACCTTTGAGGATCATGATCACTCTAGGATCTCGGTATAATGGCATATTTTTTTACATAAATGAAAATAAGCATAGTGGACAAATGTAAAATCTATAATTGATGCCCCATCGGCCCACGAAAAGTTAAAGAGGCTGGTTGATCTTCTGCTAGCCTACCATTAAGATTTATGTATCCTAAATCTGTCAATAAGTCATATGTGTACTTGATAGAAGCACCTATCATTTTTGGCTCGTTCTCTAATGGAAATACAACTTGCAGGACATTATAACCCATGTGTGGTTCATCGCTACTTAAAGGTTTAACCGCCAAAGGCAGTAAAGTTTGATTAAAATCTCCCGTTATTATAACTAACATATGTTCATTCGCTGCCATTATTTATTCCAATTCATCTAATGTTGTCCGATATCTGCACTTATTTTTCACCAGATGGGGTGGGAAATATATGTTGATAATCAAACACTTAGGGGTCTATTAGTATGTCGGGCAGATCGCCACCGCCCGCATGGCAGTGGCGATCTACCCGACATTTCCCACCGCCCGCATCCCATTTCCCCCCACCATATTACGATGGCGGGGAGGACCCCAGCGAACAGAAAGACCGACTGCCGGACGACGAGTTGTCTGGGCAGAAAAGGGGCTGTATATGGTGGCGGTGCAAGACACCGCCATCCATATTACAATGCATGTGGGAAAGTGCCTTTCCATGGCGGCGTTGCCGCCATGGAAAGGCATGCGGTTCCTGACTGGGGGGCCTGTTGTGGGCCCCCAGGGTGTTGGGGGGTGAGGGGTGCACATGGGGGGGTACCTATGGTACCCCCCTGCATTTGCAGGCACAATGTGGCAGGCACCGCGCGGTGCCTGCCAAGTTGTGCATGCAAATGCACAAGGTGCATCCGGGCGGTGCTGTGAGCACCGCCCATCACAATGTTGTGGATGGGGATGCCACCATGGCGGTGGCATCCTAATTGCTGGTGTGGGACCGCTGCACGACTGGCGGACGGTCCCAGCACTGCTAGGGTCCGCCTGCCATCCTAATAGGCGCCTAATTAGAGTTTTGATATTTTAAGAGAACAGGCAATATATACATCAATGTAGTTTTTATTTTTTTGCTTTTCACATATAATTTAGTACTTATTAATGTTGTCAATCCTCCGCTGGTCTTCCGAAGGCATTCTTTTTTGCTTTAATTTCATGTGTTGTAAAATTGTGAATATTTAAATTCGCTGAATGCCAAGTTTCCTGTAGACATATTACACACTGATCTTGTAAAAAGCTTATCATTTTATCCCCGGCCTTTTTTAGTTGTCGTTCAAAACCTGCTATATTCCATGATAAAATGAAGAACTCACTTTGTTGGACCTCCCTTTCATCAATTCTATTAGGAATACTTCTTAGCCACATATGGGTACTGGTCACCCCGCAACAAGGAGCATCTGCAAATGGCTGCCTATTATCATGTGTTTTCCTTGCAGTGATTTGAAAATTTTCAAATCTGATATTATCTTCAGCACCTTTGTACGGAGTTCTGGTGCTTAGTGGCAATTTTTCATATTCTGCTCGTTTGTTGACAGTTCTCAGAATTTGTAGATATTTACGTTTCTCTGTCTGTCTGATTATAATCCCCCAGTCGGTTAGAAATTCTTTGATATCCAGAATCTTTAGAGCCACAATCTGGGATGCCTATGTTGGTCTGGTGATTTCGTAGGCAGAATTAACTGCATTATCTGAGATAAAATGAACAGTAATAAGTGATTTTGAGTTAAGTTCTTTCAGACTTTCAAAACAGTTTAATAACTTTAATATGTTTTGCCGATTTAGTATATCGTTGTTGCCTTCTGATTTATATACAGGTATAAAGTCAATTGTACAATTTTCTTCACTAAATGAGCATTCTTTATATAATGACTTAGTCTCTTGGATTAGCTTCCCTTTATTTGGTCTTTGGGGCTCCCCCCAGTTTGTCTGTTGAATACCCACAGAGCCGTCATTATGTACATTTTCCAAGTCTGAGCAATTTTTCACTGCCTCAGTTTTCCCTGTATTCATTGGGGCAGATTTATGAGCCCCTTGCGCCACTTTTGCGTCACTTTTAACATGGGAAAAGTGACGCAAAAGTGGCGCAAGGGGTTCATAAATCTGCCCCATTGTATTTAATGGACGTCTTACATCCCTGTCTTCTAACTTTTCAGTTATCCCTAAAACACCATCCATATTTTTTTTCAATGGAACTTCTGCATTGCTTGATAACAGCGTAATTCTATCCTCATTTTGTATACATGTCTTGACCAAGGATGTAGTAGTATTGTTTGTTCCATGCTGTCCTACTTCACTATACCTTAGTTGTGGTACTATTGTTACAGGGCAAGTATTTGTAGGTGCCTTAATTTTAGGTGAATTGAGTGAAGTCGATACAGCCCTATTTACCACCCTTAGTGTGGTTTACTGCTCTGATGTTTTGTCTTCTGATATTTTAACTTTATCTTGAATTACAAAAAGACATGATTCTTCACGGCTTGGCCCATTTACATCGAACTTATGAGCCCCATCAAGATTGCTGTCACTGTATTCTTTTACCTTTTTTGTTGATTTATTAAATATTGGGAAGTTCTCACTTTCCTTTGGCACTAGAACATCGGGCAGTATTTTTTTGATTTAATTTTTTCTCTTGAGCTTTTTAATTTTTTTTAGTTGCCTCTTACTTAAGTAAGGGGTGAAGCCCTCTTGAGGTCCATCGACTTGTATTCCATTACAGATGTTCTATTGTTTATTTTTGTCTCCACCATTATATTTACAGCGTCAATTCTATGTTCGGAGCTATCTTGAATTATATTGCTTATTTCATCATTTGTTTCCATAATCATCTCTCCAGTAACCGGATGTCCATTTTTATTGATATAGTTCACTCCGCTATTCCCAATTTTATTTGGTAATAATTGTAATAGGTCAACAATATCATCCATACGCTCCAGGTGTTTTACGGCTTTAATTAGTTTGCCCATGTCCTGTTTTATCGATGACAATATTGCAGAATTTGCCTCTATTGATACCATTTCTGCTAAAATGTGTCTTTGATAGTCGACCTGTTCTGTCAGTAAATTCGATTGTGTTGTTAAAATCTCTGACATTTGAGACAATGTACTGCTTATTGCCCTCATTGCGGATAATACCGGGAATCTTGGAGGGGATCTCCATCCCCTGTAGGTTTGCCTTCATTTTCTCCCGTTTCCTAGCTTTTTGTTCCTGGATCCTGTTCTTGTTTACTACCTGGTCTTGTATTTGTGCCATTTTGTGTGGTATTGTACTGTGCCCTTGGTGTAGTTGAGTTAAAGCTCAATTTTAAGTTTAATGAGTTTAATGAGCTAACTAAATAATCCAGCTCCAGCATTTGACCGGACGATAATGAAGCATTAAATGACTCATAAGAGACTTCAACTTGCTCGGAATCTGAATTGACTATAATATCGTCATCCCCTGATATATTTGGATCTTCACGCACATATACTGAGTCTGTTTCCGAGTTTGTTATGTCTTTGCTTCCTACTTTGCTCGCTAGATCTTTTTCCATGTATCATGGATTCCACATTCTCCTTTTCCATCACTCCACACAAGGAAGATAGGGGCAAGCTTCCTGATGTAATCGGGAGATCTCATCTATTAGTGTTTTTATTACCTCCTGGAGTGCTCTGCATGACTGGTGTGGATTGTCTATGTAACGTGGGTAATAAGGTTTCCTTAGCTCGAATCGTCGGTAGAGGTGGAGGTGCAACTTGTAACTTGGATGCATTCATATCACCCTCATGGCTCGCTGTAACATTATCTCTAGGGCCAAAATCGACACTGCTCTCTTTTTTCCCAAAGCATTCCTTAATTGACTGCTAATTCAAGGCTGGCGAATCCGTTAAAACCGTTAAGTCATATGATAGCTTTTTTGATGTACCTCTTGTATCTCTTGATCGGACTTTAAGTGGTGTTTCATGGGCAAAGCTCCTTTCCGTGCTTCTCTTTTTTGTTCTAACACCACTGTGTTTTCCTTGTAGAGCCGTCGCATTCAAGGCAATTGGACTTGTGCCTCTCCCTGTACCTCTATCCCATACGAGACCGCTTGGTCATATCCTCTTTGGGGTGCCTCGCTTTCCCATGAGTCCTGCTATTTGTATTTTGCTTTTTCTGAACCAAGTTTTTTCCTGAAAACATGGCTTTTTGATCTTTAATCATCTTATGGAATTGTGACCTGTATTTTATGGTTTCATCGCTGAGAGATTCCCTTGGGGATAATTTGTGTGGACAACAAAAATAAATCAAAAATCAATCATCAAATTATAAACCACTTCATAAGACATAAACTGCATCTGACAGATGAAACATAAAAAAAATTACCTATATCTGAATGGAAGATTTTGACTAATAGCAAGCTGTTATGGCACCTGGGATACGAGGCCTGCCCTTAATAGAAACCTCATAATATAGCATGTAGAGAATGATATGTTTTGTGAATGCTTGTGTTCAAATGCCTGTGCATTAAAAGCACAGAACTCTGTGCTGTACTGCTTTGCAACCATCTTTCAGTAGGGTTCCTGTCCTTGTGAGGTGATGAGCAGTGGTGTCGTGACCCCTCCAATTACGGTACAAGATGCAGCAGGGTGGGGTTCGTTATGGGCCTCTTATCTGCAACATGCCAGATACAAGCTTATAATTATTGCTATGAGAAAGAAAGAAAGACTGATAGAAAAGGGAATGGAGAATGGGCAAATACATGCATGATTAAGTGAAAGCATGAATGAATAGGTGAAAGAGTGGGTGGATGAAAGGATGGATGGATGAGTGGGTAAAAGGATGGGTAGTGGAAAGGAATGGGTAGATAAAATGATGGAATGGGTGACTGGGTGAAACTGTGGGTGGGTAAAAGGATGGATGTGTGGGGAAGGGATGTATGTATGAGTGGGTAGAAAGATCAGTGGAACAGTGGGAGAGACGATGGTTAGCTGGTTGGATGAAATGGTGGCAGAGTAAATGGAAATCAGAGAGGATGGATAGGTGGATTAAAGATGGCAGAGAAAATGGAAGTCTGAAAGTGATGGATGGATAGATAGATGGATGAAAGGAGGGCAGAGTAAATTGAAATCTGAGAGGATATATGTATAAATGGATGGGTGAAAGGATAGCAGAGTAAATGGATATCTTAGGATGGATGGGTGGGTGGCTTGAAAGGATGGCTGAGTAAATGGGGATCTGAGAGGATGGATGGATAGATGAAGAAAATGAAAATCCACAAGGATGGATGGGTGGGTGAAAGGATGGCAGAGAAAATGATAATTTGAGAGGATGGATGGGTGGCATAGTAAATGGAAATCTGAGAGGATGGATGGCAAACCAAATGTAAATCAGAGAGCATGGATGATGGATGGATGAAGAGATGGCCAAAAGGATAAATTGATGTATGAAAGGCTTTATTGAGGGATGGGTAATCAAATGATGAAAGTATAGGTGGATGGATGTATAGATGGATACAAGGATGGATGGAAGGAATGAACAATGGATGGAATGGAGAAAGATTGAATGATGGATGAAAGAATGAATGGGTGAGAGAATGTAAAGGTCAAACTTGTGGCTATCAGCTGGTGAATGAGAAGGGTAAAAGATTGTTTGATTGTTGGATGGAAGAGATAAGGGAGCTCTCATAGGAAAGTTTGGGCTCACATGGCTCGCTAGCTTGTTGACATCAAAGCTTGGTTTCAAAGTGGGGTGTAATTACATTTTCTGGCCACTCCCCTGCTGATGAGTAAATATGCGGGATAGCTAGAGGGAGAGGCTATGTTTTTCAAATGCAGGGACAGCATGCATGCCCGCTCCCAGGACCTGGAATCATACTCATGAAATAAGGACTATGACAAGAATACAGATCATTTGACTTCTTTGCTAGAGGTGGTGAGGTGTAAGATAGGCAAAGCAATACATCCGTCTAGTGTCGCACAAAGATTTATAAACATTTACTCTGAAGTTTATCTTCTGCCTTTGTCATTACATAGATTCTTATAGGAAATATATGTGCACGGACCACAATGGAAATAAAAGCATGTAAAAATATCCCATTGCTTTAAGTTTTATGAAATATATAGTATGCCTTTGACATCTGAAACTCAGTTAGAAAACAGTATGTGTAACCTATTTATTTAAGCAATTATTGATATATAGTAATGTGCAGCAAACAGTCAACGACCCCAGAAATGAGCAAATAAAGGGGGGCTTATATGGGATGCAAGGTGTACAATAGCAAAACAGTTGCAATGTCAGAAGGGGTCACTTTACCAACATAGGAGTGAAAGTGAGATAAAAAGGGTTAGTGCAGTTCAGGAGAGGAACAAGCAAGTGAGAGGTAACTTGTGTCTCAAGTGACCTGTGAATGTGCTGCAATATATGTTAAGACGGCTTAGATGGTAAAGTCCAAGGTAATGTGATCATATAATGAAAGGCAGTCCAGGGTTGACTAGGAATGTTTGAATGATCCCAGGAATATTTACAGCTGCAGTGTATCATGGGAAAGGCATTTCTATGACTGTGTTCCATTCCTCTAAGAATAGAAGTAGCACTTATCTGTAAGCCTCTTAAGAATTGATGGGTGTTTAGATGATACGCAAGACCAATAAAGTCCCCTTGCAATCTCAAATGTACAGAAAATGTCTTCCATAATAAAGAATGGTAAAATGGAAAGATCTTAGAAATTGATGGTTAATCATCCATCAAGACTAGAGCAGAAATACATAAAATCACTTTAGAAATTGCTTGGACCTGAAATGTGACTTCCACGGTAACTACAGTTGCATATGAAATGACATTTGTAGGATAGATCGCACAGATTTTCCTTCTCATCCAAACAGTGCACAGTTTGGAAGAGATGTCAGACAGGCACCTACTATCTCTGCTTTTTGGGTAAGACACCGATAACACAGTGACAAGGAAACACAGGTACTGAGAATAGGTAGAAATCTGATCATAGCCACAAAAAGGATTACATGTCACAAATGTTCAATTCACTCTATCAAAGATGCCAGCTCTAGCTCTAGTACCCACAAGTTGATGGATTTTTAGAAATTTTAAAGGTGTTGTGAATTAATGTTCTTTGACACTTCAAAACCAGTTGAGTTGTGGTCTGAATGTAAAGTTGTTATGCAGGGGCGAAGTGAGGAGATAACATGAGATTATTGCTCTAATGCACCATCTTCTGTAGTTGTGAAGAAACATGGGGTTGAGTGCCACCAAAAGATCTTGATTGGGTAAAGATTAAAAGAACCTCACAAGAACTAAAAGAATCGCTTAATGAATTTTGTGAAAGAGTGTGTCGGGAGCTTCAACAACACAGTGGGAGAGACTGTACTGATAGAAATGATTGTTGAAAATGTACCCTCTGATTTGAAAGAAACAGTGAACTCAGAAGTATGTGAATTTACAGAAAAAGATATCAGATTAATGAAAAGAGCAGAACCAGTCTTAGTCAAATTAAAACCAGATGCCATGTATTCAGCAGCACCTTCACACCATTCAACACAAGAGACAGTTGAAGGAGTTTCACCCATAATTGAAGATAAACTGAGCAAGGGAGGATTGATTGGAAGTTCATGTAACTCTCAGATCACAGGTTTACAGACATCCAATGAAAAATACAGAATAGTGCAGGAGATTCTAAGCATAGTTATTCTATGTTGTGCTATGGAACCGAATCCAGTCAACATACCTTTTCAAATTGCATGTACTGAAGAATGGCTTACTGTTATTGATTTTTGGCAGGTTTGTACCACAGTGCCATTACATGAGAATACTCTGTAGTACTGCCAATTAAAGATCAATATCTGGGACATATAAGTGAAAGAGGAGCTAGAAAGGTGTCACCAGAGAGAGTGAAAACAATTCACCAGATGAGTTCACATTGAACTCAGAGAATAGTCAGGATGCTTTTGGGAATGGGTGGCTACTGTAGGCAGTCAAGACTAAACCTTTTCTAAGTGGCTAAGCCTTTACTGAGGCTGACACAAAAGGATGTATCTGATCCGCTTCCATGGGAAAACAATTACACAAAAGCATTCCTAGAGTCAAAAGAGAAAGTGTGTCATACCCCGGCACTAGGGATGCAAGTTTATTTTAAAGAATACACTAATTTGCATTGAAAGGGAGGGCTGCACTCTCTCAGTGCTTGTTCAAGTTCAAAAACATGAAGATTTTCAAAAGTCTGTGACCTATTTCCCAACAACAGAAAAGCCCAGCTGCCTTAAATTAGTAGCTGCGGTTGATGTCAGTTACAAAAAGAGTGAGAATATAATTATGTAATGTTCAGTAACTGAAATGGTCTCTTACTTTGTGGAGTTGCTACTGAAAAATCTTTTGATCAAAACATGACTAATTTTGAATGTATTGAGTCTATGCCAGTAAAGGTAAATGTTTGTGAAGTTGAACATGATGTTTCGGTGTCATGGATCTATGCATGGAGCCAAGTTAAGACACTGGTAATGAACCCCTTATTGAGCCCGATTATATCCATTTTGTAGAAGGCCCATGTTTAAGAGGTAACAATGGCACATTAGGAGCAGCATATACCGTGTGCATCATGAATTATGTTGTTGAAGCTTCATAGCTTCAATAAGCTCCCTCAGCACAAGATATAAAATTGATTGCCCTTATCATAGCATGCAGTCTAATGGCTCAAATGGGAGTGACTGTAGTCATGGGAAAGAGGGATGCTAATTTATTTGCACAATATTGTGCCCCACTAGCCTACACATTTAGGGGGAATTTCACATGTGAATCTGAGAAGGATTGCTCTGTAGTTATCTACCTGAAGTTTCAAATACATTTGAGAAACACAAAGACATCATAGAGTCCCGCCTAGCAAAAGACTGTGTCTCAACTTCACTAAAGTGGGTTGATGCTGTACCTGTAAAAGCACTTGTGAAAATCACAGATGTGAAGATGAGCCATTACTGCGTAGGATTGGCTGATGTGGTGCATACAGTTCCTCACCAAGTTGCAGTTGCTACATCAGATCTGCACAATGAACAGTGCCACATCTGCGATCTGAGAGATGGTGTTGCGATCGAGAAGCCCATTCTGAGACTTGGTTGAAACCAAGATAGAAATGCCCTATCAAGTGATCCTTGTCACAATGACTGCTGTGAAGTGTGGTGGCCTTCCGAACTGGGTGTATGCCTCCGATACCCGTAGGGTCCCTTGTCCCATTGATGAATCAGCTCCTCTTCTGGAACAGATGCCAGCCCTAGTTGAGAGACCATTGGAGAGAGGCAGTCAAGCTGTAAGGGAACATACTGGGGGATTGTCTCAAGAACGTGTGATAATCTCCGCAAAATTAGCTTAATGCAAATTTGCACATCGCAGTCTATTGCGGGAAAATAACTCCGTGTTAATGTGGTATTCCCAAGCCGGCAGTACCATGCGATAGGCTCATGATACCGCGTCAAATGAACGTGATGAAGTCAACCTGAAGCCGCAAAAATGCGAAACAAGAACGGAAAAAATCTGCAATGAGGCCAATCGCGATACAAAAATCTGCAAAAACCAGCCACAGGCCTGCAATTCCCACGCGTCATGTGGGATAATGCACAATAAAAGTTGAAAAACCCCACAAACAAAAGCCAAACAACAGCGAAGCACAATGAAGGTTGCCGGAGCAAGTGCAGAGGACAACCAGAACCCCACAAGACCCCGGAGGACCAGCCTGGGACTTCGGGGTCAGGGAAGGGAAAGGACAAGAATAGTAGGAAGAAGCGGTTCAGTCCGCAGGAAAACAGGATCCTGATAACGAAGGTGATAGAACACCATCATCTACTGTTCGTCACCTCCACTGTGTCACTGGGAACTAAAAATTGAATATGGCTGACCATCGTGGACTAGATGAATGCAGTCAGAGTGCTGAAGAGGAAAATGGAAGAGGTCAAGAGGCTCTGGAATGATGTGCATCGCAAAACCAAGCAGAAACTTGCAAACAACCAGAAGGCAGCAATGTAGACTGGAGGTGGGAGTCCAGCGCCACAGGAGGAGCTGGATGATATGGAGGAAATGGTGTCCACAGTAATCAGTGGGGAGACGGTGGCAGGAGTCGGGGGACCGGTCACTGCTCAACATGACCGGACACAACAGTAACAAGGTGAGTAGCGACCAGGGACTGGGGGGACAGGGGAGATGAGCACAATGGCACACATGCACAAGTAAGCATAGCATATCTGCAGACAAACCGTGCCCCAGATCCCCAACTCCCACCAAGAGACCAATGCACCCAATTAAGCAAAGAAGCCAGAGGCACACCTCATGTAAGAGCCAAGGGCCAAGGGGCAGCTAAATCAGAGCTGCAGGGGTGACTTCCCCAAAATGCAGCACACACACACATTACATGCAGGGCACATCAACATTGACAACGATGTGGTACAAACCGCAACATGTCCACAACAGAACAGAGGACACAACTGGTGCCGCTTGTGTGCAGAAACTGGCCAATCATCTATGGCATTGCAGGGAAATTTGAGTTGACAATGTACAAATACAAAACACACATCTGTGATGTCAAAATGTCCACTGTCCCGCATCATACAGGCAGCTCCCCACAAACACTCACAATGTACACTGTCATTCACCCTGAATGTAAACATGTACAATGCCTCAACATACATGTGAACACAGTGTTAAACTGCATCTCCCCTTCACATTGCAGGGGGAAATCCAACACCTCCTGCAGAGCAGTCCGAACCTCTCTTCTCTGACGAAGAAGAGGACCACCACACCTTTGACTCTCAACAGCTTGTGGAGAGCCTCTGCAGCCCACTTCCAGGAGCAGGGCGGCCCAGCTGCAATAAGCAGAACCCCCCCCTGCATACATGTGTGTTAGGGTGCCAGGAGAAGCTGGCTGAACAGGTGCAGGTGGGGTTCGACCGCATGGCAGACAAACTAGACGCCATACGTGGGTGTCTAAGTCCCATCAGGGACCACTCACAGTCCCTAACGGACAACCACAGTCTGATCCATGCTCTCCAATGAACGATGGCTGACATCGATAGAGTCCTGACTCTGCGACAAGAACGACTGTCTAGTCAGAGTGCCTCCAGTGAGCTCACCCAGGAGTTGGGACTCAAGCGGAGGCTCAAGGAGAACATGGAGCGGACGTGGGTGGAAAGAGCGGCTGCCACAGATGCACACCAGAGAGAGGTAGCTGGGTCCCTTAATGCCATAAAGACACTCCTCATGGCATTGCTGCCACAAGACCTGGCACTGATGCCTGTTGCTGCTGCCACTCCATCCACATCTCTGGCCCCTGATGTGTCAGTGCCACACAGTGTGGCAGACATTCCACCTCCGGCCCCTGAGTTGTCACTGCCACACAGTGCTGGAGACAGAAGACCACCACCCACATGTGAGGCACATGCAACAGCAGAGGATGAAGATGCGGATGAATCTGCCTTTGTGATCAGAAGGACGCAGTAGCAGTCATCTCCGCCATATGGCCTGTTTCTGCTTGGTTCTGCCCCCTGCATCATCACCTTCCACTGTCCCCCGATGCACTCTGCGACACTCACCTTGGACCTCGACATGGACTGCCATATTCTGTTTGTTCACCAATGACACAGCTATCAGACTGCGGACTGTACTACTCCTCTACTGATGTGCTTGTCATTCCCTGAAGGACTCTGGCTGGCCCTCCATGGGCCAACAATGTGAAGTGGGGTCTGCATGGCCCTGTATTGCTCCAGCTGCAACACTCCACTGAATGTGCAATAAACATTCATGTTAACACAGATGTGTCATGTCCATGATCCTTCATGTGTGGAAGTATGGATGTATGTAGGGCCAGTGATTTCCCATTGCGTCCATGTTGCTCATGTTGTGGGACTTGGGTCACAGCGTGACACATTGCTGATCGCGGTGCGTGTGGCACCGAAACAACAACAGGGACATATCCATTAGTCACTTCCTTGTCCAGCCCAGGACAGAACCACGCCCAGAGCCCCGGGGTCATTGTTCATACCCTTACGCTGAACTGGCATATGCCAGGACAGCCCATTCTACTTACGCTCATGGGGGGGACGACAACGCTACATGTCCCAGGTCTTCGGTGTAGGGATCTACTGCTCACAGGTCTAGTTGCCGGAATGCTACAGCCACTCCCTCACGGCTGGTTTACACCCACACCACACCCATCCAGCACAGGCGTCACAGGATATGTGACCCTGCCAATCAAAAGGGCCAGGTGCACTTGCTGGACGCTATTTCCACTAACTAGGTGTCTCCGTATGGTTCTCATTTATGCATGAGGGCCTAGGGCCCTGCCACCTCACATTGCCCAGTGCCTGGGGTGACATGATGGCGTCCGCACCACGGGACTCAATCATGAAGGGTCCATGGCTAGCAGTGCACAGACTTGGTGGCACCGGATAAAGTGTGGCAGGCACAGGCACCCGCCACAGGATGATGTCTTGCGGTGCAGTGAGATAGGGGTACCGTATTACTGAGCGGGTGTGCAGCCTGCGATGATGCGCCGTCCTGGCGGTCCGGCCTGGTGAGGATTGGTGTGCGCCCTGCTGGACTGCAGTGTAGGCCTGAGCCAGTGGGCAGTGCGGGCTTCCCGCCACGTGGCGTTGCCTCACGGTTCACAGAGTTAGTGGCACCTAAAGGCCTGAGCGGGTGTGCAGCCTGTGATGATGCCGTGTGCACTGATATGGTCTGCCATTGTGTAATCAAGACCCAGAATCAAGTGTGCTTGGTGGTCCATAATACAGGGCTGCATGATATGGAGGGTGCCATGGTCGCGGACACCGGGCTTGGTGCTCCCACCGGCATGTGGTGTGCCCTCTTGGACACACGATGGTGTCGGAAGGTGAGCAGGGAGGCCTGGTTGAGCAGGGGTGGGCAATCACCGCTGGGCAGCAGGACGTGCTGGAGTGCAGCAGCCTGTGTGCGCAGGGGGGGCAAGCGATGATGGTGTTTGCAACTATATGGACTCTACCATTCATGTCTCTGTGAACTGTTGCATATACGGGACTTGGGGGACTGCATTGTATACTGGCACGTGGTTGGAGACACACTGGTGGCAGCAGGTGAGCAGTGAGGCCTGGCTCCGCAGAGTCGGCACTCTCTCTCCCTCTCTTTCTCTCTCCCTCTCTTTCTCTCTCCCTCTCTTTCTCTCTCCCTCTCTCTCTCCCTATCTCGCCCTCTCTTTCTCTCACTTTCTCTCTCCCTCTCTCTCCCTCTCTTTTTCTCTCCCTTTCTTGCCCTCTCTTTCTCTCTCTCCCTCTCCCCCCTCTCTCTCTTTCTCTCTCTCTCTCTGTACTTTGATGGGCGCATGACACACATTCTCATCTGTAATTCTGTCTTGCAGGCTGTGACTTACAGAATGCCTCTTCAGATGTGTTGTTTTTTGTTTAATCTGTAATAAACGTTTCATCTGGATAATATGATATGAATGTATGATTTCCCTTTTTCTGGCCACACCTGTATGTTAGATGTTGTGATTGTGCGACTTCAGGCGATTTGTTTGGATTATTGGTTTGTGGAGTTGATGTGCATCATCTTTATCCATGGGGGGTGGGGTCCTGGGGGTGGGTGTTGTTGCCCTGTTGGGGCTCCGGGCTGCATGTTCAGTTGCTCGGGGGCATCTGTTGTTCTTCATGATTTGGCTATGGGCTGTGCTCCCTTGGCTGCTGCCGGTTGTCGTCCAACTTTACACCAGGTCATCGCATGTTTTGTGATCTTATCACTGATCTGGCTGGTTGTTGTTGTGGAGTGGTGTCACAGCTTTTTGCACGGGAACGCCTACTCTGCATATCATTAGCTTTAGTTGCCGGGGTCATCTGTGGCAATGTTTTTTGCAACTGCTATCACAGGTACCTGGTGATATGGGCTGTTAGCACCAGCTTGTGAATGGGGTGATAAATTGATCGTGACTGGTTGCGCTAAAGTGCCGATAACTTGGCGATAGATCCTTGAGAATATGCCCCACTGATTCTAAAGCAGCCCTAGAGGAAACTGAGGTGGGACTGGAAAAGCAAGAAGTGGAAACTGGCTCGGATTAAATTGATGTTAAAGTGGTGAATGAGCCAGGTCTTGCCTCTGATGAAAGAACTAGTCCTGTGGAGGTGGCAGAAAGCTGGCTAAAGGGGTATCTGAAAAGTCTGCAGTTGTCCCATAAAAAAACATTTGCACCCATAGCTGAAATGTCTGAATAAGAACAAAGTGAAGACGAAGATGGAAGGCTTGGGTTGAGAAAGTCCAAAAGATTGATGGTGCTCTGTCAGAGTTATTCAGTACCTGGGTGGTCTTATTGCATGGAAAAAGCACTGAACTTCACATTGTATGAACTGTGTGATGCAGGATTTGAACTGAATGAGCCACCTTGATTTCAAGTTTGAGACAAAATGAACTGACAAAAGCTGAAAAGAAAACAACAATTGATAAAAAAAATAACTTTCCTGTTGGACCTTTATTATTTTAGGTTACCTTTGCTACATAAGACTAACGTAGGTCAGAGAAAAATCTACAACAAGTGTTAGTGATAACATTTGTAGAATACTACAGAGTAGGTTTATGGTTTGTCTAATTTGAAATTTGAACTGCTGAAAAACTAACCGTTCTAAGAAACTACTTACAGAGATCTACACTTTTGAGCTTGGCTATATACGATCTGATTGCAGAAACTTGTGTTGCCTTGAAAATAGATGTGAAGTTTGCGTGTGCGTGTGCTCAATTTTTGTAATAACACTGATACTGATCATACTAGTTTTAGTAGGTTTTTTTTACACACCCAATAGAAATTAGTTCTGCTAATGAAATTACTAGTCTACACACATCACAGACAAGTAGCAATATTTTAGGTAGAAAAAATATATATTTGATTCAACTGATAAGAGTGCTCTTTAAACAATTTTACATGTTAAGTAAAATTGATTTAGAATATTCAGAGGGAGGTCTAAAAGAGCGTGATAATTTCCTATAGAATTAAGCATTACTAATGACAAATCTGCCTTGGGCTTCCAAAACAAAAATGCATTTTAGTACGTGACACGCAGATATTTGGTGCTGGAAAATAAAAACATGAGGCCTTTGGTCAGACACTTTCCACCTAATAAATTATGAAAAATGTGCACAATCAATTCAAAGTTTGATTTCAATGTAACTAGTTTAGAAAGTGTCCCCACTGTGAATGCATTTTTAACTTCATATAGTTGTACAGAATTAACACAACATTTTAAAATGTAGAAACAGAGCAAAATTGGAGGAAAGCAGACAAACAATTTGTGGGAAGAATGCCCTAAGCATATCCAGTCTAAAAAGACTAAAGGATGGTGTTACCTAATTTGGAAAGATGAGCTTTGGTTAAGAAGGATAACAACAAAGATGTCAACCCCAGGGAATTGATACTGTTTTTTTTGCCAACATTGGAGGAAAGCAGGCAGCATGCAAAACATTTAGGGGAAGACCACCCTAAGGTTGTCAGATCTAACAGGACTAAAGGATGGTGTCATCTTCTTTGGAAATATGAACTTTGGTTAAGAAGGATAGCAACAAAGATACCAACAAAGATGTCAACCCCAGGGAATTGATACTGTTTTTTGCCTTTAAAAAACCTCTGGAAGGAATAGAGAAAGGAAACTGTCACACATGATATCTAAATATTGGATCACTGCAATGAGACAGAGAGTAAAAACATTTTAAATCAGTGCAACACACTGGAAGTTACACATCACCTTTCCTAAAGGTAATCACCTACAGAGTATTTAATATTATAAATCAAGACACATAGAGGGATATTGTTATACCTAGCTTTACTTGTTTGCTTCTCACTCTTAAAACCATATGCTTAACTGGTATAACCACAACAACCTTTTGGAACAGACAGATGGCACATGTGTACTATGCCCATGAACACCCAATATTTTGGAAGATTGTGACCAAGTCACTGTCTATTAAAAGATAATCACACATGGCCATATTTTTTAGTCCAGAATGAATCAGTAATTAATTGAATGGTTCTGCTTAATGCTCAGATAACCCTGGACACCCTCGTCACCACAAAGCCATATGCAATTGCCTCCCATCCACATAACGTATTCTCAGACATTAATTTGTTTTTTTATGACTGCAGAAATGGTGCTTGCTCCATCTTTGCAGCCAGGTGATATCACGTTCTTGATATTTGTGAGGCCCCACAGCATAGAAAAGCTGACAGTGAAACAACTTCTTTCTATGACACTCACTTCAATTGGAAACTCTGCCATAGGTCAAGGTGCCACAGACCCTGGGACATGGTCAAAGCACTAAAAGAAAAAAATCAAAAATCAATGGATTGAAAGCTATAATTGAAGACCAAGAATGGTACCTGTGTCTGGATACAACTAGAGCCACTAGGATTCTTCCAGTAAACCATTGTGAGACAGATAAGGCCCTAGTTCACTCCCTATTAAATTTCAAAACCTCACTAAAATATCTTCTAATAATGGAAATTAGATAAGGCTTATATTATTTAACACTTCACTTGATTGCCTGTAAGTACTCCAAAAATGCTCAAAGAAAGCAACTCTAGGTGAGCCAATTAATCGCCTTGAATTAAAACTAGCCAATGAATCTATGATTAATTGTATTTTAAAGAAACACAAAATAACACAGGACCCTTACCGAGTGAAGGTTTTCAATACAATTGTGAATGGTTAAATATTTATTGAGCACAAGTCGAATCAACTTCATCATTATGACACATGAAAACAAAAATGAACTAAAGGAGTGTTTGACAGACAGTAAAATAAGGTGGAGTACTCTGGCCACTACACTGATGATTCACCCACTCTATTGAGAGTCAGGCAAACCTCATGGACATAAGGTTGTTAGTCTAAGTACCACAGACCATCCACACTGTTTAATGTTTTTTCAATGGCTCCTCTGAAAGGATAGAGATAGAGATCTGCAGTTTTCACATTTTGGCTAATCTCCATATATGATGCTTCTGTCATTGCCATTAAAAATAAAAAATAGGTAAAGTTGGAGCCAGCATGGCCTTTGCCATATATGCCACAGCCTTGCATTTCTGAAAAGAGAAAACCATCTTTACCTTTTTGATGTGAATAACAGAAGTAGACAATGCACACAATGTGAATTGTTTGTAGTGCAATATTCTAAGTATACGCAGATATCCAAAGGAGGAGGTAGTCAGTGAGAAAGTAGATTGGTAGGGACACAATCTTGAAGAATTGCCCTTGACCCACCTGGGCAACATAGAGGCAAGACACATGTCAAAGTACAGACATGAAGGATCATATCCAACTCCATTGTTTTTGCATAAGGGAGACAAAACAAAAGAGAAATTTCTCTATCTCAAAGCAATTTTAATCCTTCAAGAAAATGATTCTCGATTAGATGCTTCACAACACACTAAGAACTCCCAGTAAGTGGGAGCCCATCCCATACAAGGCAGGTCTGGGGTGAGGAACGGACACCCAAGTATTAAAGAATCACAGGTGAGGAACCACCACCCAAGTATTAAAGCATGATACATCAATGGTTGAGGGTTTCACGTTGTTTTGAATATTTTTCAGAGAACCTGCTGCTATGCTGAACTAGTTTTCTTACCCTCATGCCAGCTCCCCCTCCCATGCATGCCACTCTCTCCCATCCATTTAGTTTTTCTTTACTGTGTGTCGTTATTGCAGTATTGTTCCTCGTTGCATAACCATTATTCTTTACGGTAGTATTAATATATTGTTTCTTGTTGCATAGCCCCTCGTGTTTGCCTCCTTTCTCGATTCCCTTTCTCTCCTGCTTTCTGCCTCCAGTAAGCCCTGACAACTGCCTTCCTCCTCCAGGAACCTACTTATGGAGGCCGCAGGAAGCACGTTCGTTCCTTTCATAACCTGGACCACGCCCATTGCCAGGAACCCTGGCTCTCCCACCACCCAAAGATAAACCGTTACTGACCTGCAAGCCCTGGACACTGGAACCCACATCATCAGCTGCTGCTGCAGCTCATCACGATCAACTTTCTTCACCTGCCGATACTGCTTCTTTGTCTGCATCACTGGAGCACCTGCATGTACGGCAACCATGCCAACCACAACCACCTCAGAATATCTCCACTGCCTCCTGCTCAACACACACTCTTTCTGCAAACATGCCACTGAGGTCTAGGACAACAGCACCTCCCTCACCCATGACAATTTTCCTTACCAAGACCTGGCTCAATCCCACACCTGCCGCTGACATTGCCTCAACAATGCCAGACGGCTACAAGATAACACCTGAGACTGAGCCAGCAAACTCGGAGTTGGAATCACCATCATCCACAACAGACAACAGCTTCCAACTCCACATCAATGGCAAAACCACCATGAGAGGCACTCTTGCCTACAGACGTTATGGAATTTGCCCCAGCCTCTGGGATTCCATTCCCGATGTCACCGCCCCGCTCGTCATTCACTTCAAGTGCTACATCTTCCTCTGAGACCTCAACTTCCACCGCAATGACCCTAACGACACAAACATCACCAACCTACTTGAAAGCATAAACACCCTCAGGCTCACAAAACTAGTCACCATCCCCACACACAAACCACCACATTTTCACGGCCAACGACAGAGTCAAATATAGTCACATCACCGAACTCACCTGGACAAACCATGCCATTGTCCACTTCACCATCACCTGTCCCCACCACATTTGCAACCTGGAAAGCAAGTCAATCAGTAACAAAATTAGCACCATCTTCAATGCATCCATCATATAGGCCACGTTTCCCAATGACTGAAAAGCAATGAAGTCAAAACCCCCTTAAGAAACCATCCTCTGACCCCAGCGAACTCAAGAATCCCATTTCCCTGCTCCTCTTTCCCACATACTACCTAGAGAAAGCCATCAACCACAAACTCATGGAGCACCTGGAGAACAGCAATCTTCTGGACATCTCCCAGTCCACATCAGAGCCCTTCTTGACTGAGGAGAAACAGCAGCTCTGATCCTCCTTGACCTCTCAGCTGCATTCAACACCGTATCCCACCACAGCCTCAAATGGATCTCCTCCTTCCTCACCGTAAGAACACAGATAATCTGCCTTCCACCCTTCACCTCCGAACACAAGAGCATCCTCTGCGACATTCCTCAAGGCTCATCCCTCAGCCCCACACTTACGTGACCCCCCTACCAACTTTGTCAGAACCCATGGACTGAACATCATTTCCTACGCCAATGACACCCATCTCATACTCTCACTGGCAGAAGATCCCTCCACCCTGAGGGCCAACTTCCACAAGTGCATGATGAGCATCGTGGACTGGATAAAAGACAGCTGCCTGAAACTAATACAGTCAAAACAGAAGTGCTGATCTCTTGGTGGCCTGCCGAACTAGGACCCATACCCACGATTACAGACCATGCCCACAACCTCTGCATCATCCTAGACAGCAAGCTTACCTTGAAAAACTGGACCAGTGCAGTCTCCTCCACCTGCTTCCTCACTCTTAGCATGCTCCTCTTCAAATGGCTCATGTTCAACACCAGATGAACCGTCACCCAAGCTGTAGTCACGAACAGGCTAGACTATGGCTCCCGTATGGACAGTTTCTGAGGTTGAGACAAAACTGTTCACGTCGGATGGACTTCTTTAAAGAAACTACCTTGCTGCTTCAACGTCTGGGTGAACGCGGCTATCCTAGGAGACTGCTAGTAAGGGCAAGGAAAAGAGCATGGTACTGCCCTAGGGGGAACTTACTGGAAATAAAACCTAAAGAGGACACAATGAACAAGTTAGTGTGCGTAACTTCTTTCAACACAAAAAGTAATACGAACAAGAAAATCATCAATAAAAACTGCTCTTTGCGTTCATAAGGATCAAGAACATCCGTGATCATGTGGTGAGTTCCTTCATGAAAACAGAGAAAGATTCTGAAATACGTGTACAATTGTCTCTACCCCTGCTTGTCGGACATTTCAAATGTGGACGTTGCAAGGCCTGTGAGCTTACTCGTGAGGGCAAGAACTTTGACCATTCTGGGCGGACATATACAGCACGTTATTACGCCAACTGCAACATGAAGGAAGTCATATATGGGATAAGGTGTCCCTGTAACATGATCTATGTAGGTCAAACTAAGCAAAAGGACAAACAACGCATCATACCACATTGCAGCCGGATAAGATGCGGAACACAAGGAGCCCCACTGGTGGAATATTTCCACCAACATATGAATTCGGTGGAGAGTGTAAGGTGGTGAGAAGGTAATGCGTGACCCTAGAACAGGCGATATGGAGTCTAAACTCAGCACCAGGGAATGTAAGTGGATACACGTCTTGTATTAAGTTAGCAGGTGCTTAAATGAATTTGAGAAAACAAATAGACAGACTGGCCTTCTGAAACACGTCTAATTCATGAGCTATAACATGACCACCCTGTGCTAGACCAACACAAGGCCATATGTGGATTTCTGATCGTGATCTCACCATCCTGCTGCAATGTTCCATCATATTGATTTATTATGTACTAATGCATGGCAGCTATCAACACAGGAAGTGTGCGGTACTCTAGACCACATTCCACTGTGATCAGTTCTTGACACCATCATCTACTATGTACTATCACATACAGATAGCCGATGGGTTATAGTGGTCATTACTATTTGTGACAAATCCTTGTGGCCTACTAATAACCACTCCATTTACTGGTCCAGCTGGTAAAGTGGTTCCTGGGTAGATTAAGTCAAGCTACCCATCAGTAAAGGTTTTTTACACACTACAACATGGCCACCACCATCCTGTACATGAGAGTTAGATGAATGACACACATGAGCCACACATTGGTGTGTAGTTGATTATCAGCTTTATAAGTCACTAACATGTAAACAGTTTCACCATCCGTGCACCACAAACCTGGAATTAGACAATTTCAGATACGGTCTAGCAATTGGTAACACGTTCTAAGATGGCCGCCGTTGTAACACCAACGTGCGGCTAGTTTGATCTTTTGAGGTCTCTACGTGATGAGGACATGAGTAAACCCAGAATACAATTTTAAGCCGGGACATGCCCACACCGGCAAATTCTGCGGTTTGAAGGAGAGAGACCATTTACGTCCGGCAACCGGGGTGAGTGCAATTCGGAGTTTGGAGGGCTCGTGTAAGCAGTAGCCTTTCAGTTAGAATACTATGTAGTCTTGTTTCCCGCCAGACCTCGTGGAGGTGCGGGTAGCTGAAGTCAATTTTCTTGGACATTCTTAATCATTACTGAATTGGAGAGCAGCAATCAATGGCGGATTTTTTTTATAGCCCCTGGAGGATGCAGCGGACAGCCATTGGGGTAAGTGTATTAGCTGCAATACTGCAGATGGCAGTAAAATGGTTAACTTTGTTAATAGTGATGGGGAGTAGTATACTTAGATTTTTACTCTCCCAACAGGTACACAGCTAAAAGTTGGAATACAGCTGATTACATATACAGATTCACGAATGGTGGCACATTGGTAAGTGCTCTTGAGATCCTTCACCGATGCAGTAACCGCTCTGAAACTAGATTGTAGGTACAAACAGGTCATTGATATTGTAATAGGCCATATCACCATTTTTCAGATGATCTCCGTCTATAAAGAGTTTTTTGGTGACAAGCTGTGGTATTCTTAGTATTAGTGTGTTCTTAGTAAGACTAGAATATAGAACTTAGAATATGGTACGGTTGCCTAGAGATGTTTAGAACACTGAATGGTGTGCAGAGGATATTCAAATAGGAGAGAAGCTGTTACTCTTGATGCTGTTGGATGAGGTTTCTTCATTTGCTTGTACCTAATAAAACCTCAATGAACTACTTCTGATCTTCGTGTACTTGATGAAGAGGCTACACCTCCACACAAGCTCCGTCTGGGCCCACAGGAGTAGATTAATTTCTTTGAAAATCTAACTAAGAAGTGTGAGTACCCCGGGAGCATGACTGCTCACACAGTTGTAAATATTTTATAACACACCACACTAATAGGAATCTCATTTCCTTTTTAAATAGGCTGTCGCTAGTCTGCTTTGTCCTGAGGAAGACCCTATTTGACGTATCTTCAAACACACATATCCACAGGGTCGAAAAGCCAACGTGAAACTATCTCATGTGCAGGCTCACTTTAGCTAGGAATTTAGAAAATAGTGCAAGCTACAGTGAAAGACAGGAGAAGGACAGATAATCTATGTTATTGTTTTCTTTGTGTTTGAATTTAAAAGATCACTCATTTCTTTATGTCACAGTCACCCATGAAATTGTCTGCTTATGTGTTAGTGTTTTCTTTTGTCTGACAGCCCGTATTCATTTTCTGTGCAACATGTTTCAAAAAGGTTCTGTCTGAAAAACAGAATAATCAAAACAATATAAGCAATAAATTAAAAAAATGTTTTTGGCTAACTTGTTGTAGGTGTGGTATATTCAAGATTGTTTAATATAATTCAACAGTGATTCTGAAGAAATGTTTTGCTTCCAAACAAGCACCTCGCGGTTCTTTCCCAATCAAGCTAGCTCAATTAAAGTTGCATGAGCTAGTCAAGTAAATTATACAGCTCACATTTAATGTTCCTTATTTTCTAAGGCAACATAAATATACATTTGCAGTTTAATCACTGTGTTGTGTCTGACAGAGCACCCCATGAATGTTTTCATATAAACTTATCACCAATTTGATCAAAACATTTTTTTAATCATGCATTATTACTATCTGCAGTACTTGCTATTTATTAAAATGGCAAGTACTGCAGTTAGTAAATATGTTTAAAGTCGCAGGGGGACAAAAGTAGATAAAAAACTTTTAATGGCCCTGGAAAACCATGAACCCTTTATGACTCTCTGACTATACAGATGTATTTACCATTGGTAATATATGTTATGTTATTCTTTCTTCAGATCATTCAACTATTCCCTCCTGAGGCTAGAAGTACCAGGAAGCCTCCTCTGAGTCCTGGGGCAACCACTGGTTTCAGCGAGAGATAGCTATGCCACTGAAAATGGAGGCATCAATGGGCTGGTTATCCTCAAGGAGAAGTGTGTGTGGCCAGAGGTAGCAGCTTCTTCCAATTCTCAGTCACCAGTACCTACAGCAAGACATCTCCATCGCTGCAGCTACTGCATACAGGCTGATCCCCTCTCCCCTGAAACACAGAGGACCTCCCCATGGTGCTCTTGCAGGGCATGGAAACAATCAAAAACATTTCATCTAATTAGGAGACTGGAAATTTGGTGGGAAATTTCCATTAATTGTTGGTTGGACCTGATGTGGGTGAATTGGGTCGGATCAGTTGGTGAAGGGGTGGTTTTAGTTGTTTTTGCATTGTTTAGTATAAAGGGAGTCAATGGGCCTTATGCAGGTAGCGTGCATGGCAACAGTTGGGGAAGTGGTAGGTTCAGTATTTTATGTTTGCTAAGCATTCAAGAAGGGGACTGTACCTGTTGTGGGTGGAGTGGGTGGAGCAAGTTGGGAAAGGGGTAGTTTTAGTAGTTTTGTGTTTGCCTTTGGTTTAAGGACGAGTTGGGCCTGCTGTGGGTCGTATGAGTGCCTGTGTTTGGTTAAATAAGTATTTTGTTGTTATACATAAGAGTCTCTTTTTCTCGTAGTTAGTTTTTTTACCAATTGAAAATCCATCACAAAGGCAAATAGTTTCCTTCTATCTTCCTCTTTCTCCGTACATGAACTACTTTGGCTAGCTACCAGAATGCAGACTTCCACCCGCCTGCAGTGAGTGTTGGAAAACAGTCAATGACCAACCTATGCACCACTCTTTAGCAATGTTTGATGTCATTTGAGCCCTCTTCCATTATTAATAGCTGTGTAATACCCTCTGCGTTGCAGTTACCACTGAGGAATACTTACTATCCATATAATAGATGTCACATCACTTTATGCTGCCTGCCACCCAAACAAGGCTCCCCCTGCTTCTAAGGCCTTACCTGAGCATGAATGTCCGCTACCTCCCCTATTACCAGCGAGTAGCAGTTGATGCAGTAGTTTTGTTGAAGGGACTATCTGCTGTTGGCTCTAATTAATCCAACCAGGGAAAATTTCAAACATATGAAAAATGAGACCACTAGCCATGATGCTAACAATTTATTTCGGGAATTTAGGATCTGACTGTATTCTTCTGGTATTGTCTGTCTTGCAACAGAGCCAAACCACAATGCAGTGACCATGGAGGTTCCTTGTAGAACAAGGTAAACATGGTATACTGTGAATCAAAGAGTGCAAAGTAAATGTGATGCACCATTAATTAAGGGTCAATCTAACAAATTGCAGACAACCAGAAAATGAGGTGCACTTACATTGGTTGATTGATCTCCCAAACAAAGTTTTTAGCTATGTTGATTATGTCCACAACATATTCACTTAGGAATTTGCCACTTGAGCCTTTAGTCTGCATTATTCCAAATAAACGATCACTTTCCATTTCATAGGCTAGGCCTATTTGAGCATTATTTCCATACAGTCATATATTGATTAAGGGTGGGCGTAGTGGACGTAGTGGGGCTACGTGAAGCAGCACGTAGTGTGCCCGAATCTACGCACACTACGCGCTTCGCGTAGCCCCACTACACGCCACCCGCGCATGCGCGGACGCCCCCACATGCGCATTTCTTGCGAGAAATGCGCATGCGCGGGCGTCCGCGCATGCGCATTTGTCAGAAAAGTTGAAAACCAGGAAGAGGGAGCCCTGGAGACGCCGCGCTTCAGGTAAGTGCCTTTAAATTTGCTTTATTATAAATGTATGTTATCTTTTAAAAGTAGGGCATGCGGGAGGCGGGTGGTGGGCGGCAGGCAGCTACGCTTCGCCCTCGCGTGTGCGTAGGCGCTGCCTGCATCGCCTACTTCGAAAACTGCGAAGCAGGCAGCGCTACGTACACTACGTGGGCGAAGCATAGTGTCACGCCCAGGGTTAATATTGATGGCTCCTTCTCCTGCATGCTGTTGATAGTACTTGTAGATGATATATATTCCCCAAAAACGTTTCCTACCCTAGTAAGAGTGCCTAAGTCATTGCCACCACATGCACAATTAAGAGGTCTTGATGTTGGCAATCTGCAATGCTTTCAACCAAAGGTAGCAATTGCTACCACTTTAACCCTCTCTGTCCAATCCAAGTAATGTCCACATTAGGCAAACCCAAGTACCTGTCAATGCCAATGTTTCTAGCATTTTCTATGGCCCAAAAAACATAGCTGTGACCCAGAATCCACACTCAAATCATTTTGCAGAAAGGAGCAGTAGCACACAGGAGAAGGCTGGATGAGTGATGATTGGGTAGTGTAGTAATTTTGTAGCTAAAAATAAGTAGTGATTTAGTAGGAAAAGTAAGTAGATCTGTGATTGGCTGTGGATACATTTAAGATAAGTTACCCTATTCTAGATATGCGTACATTTTCAAGCCGTCAACTGCACCTGCTACAGTTGAACTTGATGCTCTGTTGCCATCGCAAAGTTCTTTGAAACACACTACAGTACCAGTAAGTCAAAAGTTCAGAGCACCTGTTAGAAGGTGCTCAGAACTTTTGACTTACTGGTACAATAGAGTGTTTCAAAGAACCTTGCTATGGAAACAGGGCTAAAGAAGTATGGGGGAAGGGTTGTAAATACACTGTTGTTTGAAAACACAAACCAGACTACTTCTGAGATAGTATATGTTGTGAAATGCAAATTTTCCAGTCCACTATTATGATAGGATATCACATGTAGTTGCAAAGTGGCAGTATTATTATTGTAAATGCTTTTACGGACTCCAGTATGGATGTGCAACCCCATCGCAAAGTTACACGGGAGCCTCGCAGGGTGTCAGGACGGGGTTGTAAATCCAGCCACATAGGCTAACAGATTGGTCTTCTTATCAGAGAACTAAGAAAGGGTTAAAAAAACTGACCAGTGAAAACTGGAGTAAGAAAAGGAAAAAATGAAGGGAACCTTTTGACTTGCTACCCATAGTAGTATCATTGGAAAAAGAGAGGGCAAAATGCAATTACTGGTTCCTTCTTACAGAGAGCTTTCCGTCAGAAGAAATTTGAAGTGAGAGTGTGTAAATATTTGAGGATCTACAAAGCAAATTCACAGGTATGTAAATAATGAGGACATTGATAACGTTTATAGGGAAGCTCAAGTGGACTCACTGTGATAACGTAAGAACATGAACTGGCTGTAGTTGCGAGTATGCTGCCCGTGAGCCAACATTGTTTGAACACCACTGTGTGTCTGAATTGCTGATTACTTAATGGGCCTTCACATCGGATACAGCATTCTACACTGCAACGGGTTGAAGCATTGCACCTAATGGAGTCGTCAAAAAGAGTCAGTTTACCTTTAAGATCGAGGTGGGAAATCTACCCTGTTCCCCTTTCATCTTTCTAGGGTGTGTTTTGATTGGCAATCAAGTATGCCCATCAGAAGACGATCGTTCAAGTACCTTGGGATATGGGTGGCTCTGCTCCCGGAGATGGAATGGGCGCTAAACATCACCCCCCGGTCACAAAAGCTAAAAATGACCTTAAGTGCTGGCAAACCCTTCCACTTAACCCCCTCGTGAGAGGGGCACTGTTTAAAATGATGGTCCTTCCCCGCTTTCTAGATATAATTCAAAACACCACCTTTCACTTCCCGGGCAGCTGGTTCGGAGACTTTGACGGGATGATCACAAGCTTTCTGTGGGGAGGAGGGAGGCCGCCTATAGCCCTGACGCGATGCAGGACCCCACCCTTTGACAGAGGCATGGGCATGACTGATCTCCACCTATACTATTTAGCCACCAGTCTTCTCGTCATCCACGTCTGGTTCACTGGGGGGTGGTCTGACCTGGCCTACCAGACTGAACTTAGGGACCTGGACTTCCCACAAATCCAAGCATACTTATACGGGACCCCCATACCACAGGCGATACCACCAATCACTAGAGCGTTCCTGGTGGCCTGGTGCACGGCGTTGCGGCACACGTGTTGGGATAAATGACTCACTCAGCACACAACTCTCTGGTGGGTCTTGTGGGTACAGGAGGTGGCGACCCTCACGGGCTTCCAGGAGTGGGACCATATCAGGATATCCCTCCTGGGGGATGTGTGGGTAGGGTACCATATCAGGACCTTCCCTGACTTACAGCAGTGTTACACCCTCCACACCTCCTAATTCTACAAGTATTTGCAACCCTGCCATGCCCGCACCATGCACATCTCATCTGGTACGTCACTCGCTCAGTTTAGCCCATTGGAAGTGTTAGTCATGATGCGGAATTTGGGGAGGGGAGGGGCGTCCCGGGTATACTGCTCCCTCGTGAACAATGGTCCGACCACTTTGGCCTCGCTCCGGGCCTGCTGGGAGGGATGGCTGCATTCCCTGGAAGAGGCAGATTGTCGTAATGCCCTTATGGATCTCAAAACCCTTACGACCTCCTCTAAACTCCGCCTCATTCAACTCTATTACCTACATACGGTATAGCTCACCCCAGCGCATCTACATAAAGCGGGGCTGTGCCCCTCCCCGGACTGTACAAGTTGTGGCCAAGTGCTGGAAGTCTTCTATCATATTGTATGGTTGTGCTGTAATCTCACCCCATTCTGGTCTGGGGTGGAATCTTAACTTACACAGACCTTGGGCTGGTGGGTCCCCCATGATCCCCTATGTCTCTTCCTTACAGTGTTAGATGGCTTGGATGGTTCTAGGGCAGATAAGCAATTTCTTGGGAAGGCAGTCACAGTGGCCAAACGTGATATTGTGGCAGCCTGGGCACAGTTCAATCCCCCTAGCTTACAAAAATGGCATTGAGGCATAGATTGGTGCGCTGCTCAGGAGGAACCCCTACTCGAGGCACGAAATTTCACAGGATCTGGTGCAAATGGCTAAATCTATTGTATTAAACCTCTTCCACTTACTTTCTCATGCATCCATGTGTTGCTCTTCAGTTTCGAAGGCTCGCCTGAATATTACTACTACGGCTGTGGTTTATAATGCGTTTTGTAGGCGGACTTCGCATTACTTCCTAATGTATGTGCTGTCACTTTGTTTGCTTTTCAAAATAATAAAATTGATTATCAGAAAAAAAAGATCGAGGGGTTGAGTCATTACTCCAGTGGGAGTGGATTTAGCACTATTCAAAAGGACCCCAGGTGTGACGACTCTGTGAAACCGGCACTGAAGAAAGCTGACAAGTTGAAACGCGTCTGCCTAGACGTTTCACATCTCCAGAGACCATGCGCAACGAAATTGGTAGAGAATAAATTAACTTGAGAATTTACCCTTGCTGTGTTGGACCAATTCATACTTGGGAGTGGGTATTGGATATACATATATACATATATATATATTCACAGAAAAAAACAGAGGTTTCAGGGATGTTATAGTTAGTTGGACATTTCACTCGTACAAAACCAGAGAAATTCCGCCGTTATAGTTAGTTCAGCTAACTATAACTCGCGCCCCCGCAATGCACTGCTGATGACGTCAGATATTACATCATTCATGACATGGTCAGTGACATCACTGATGACATCTCAAATAACATCACTTAGTCATAATGTTTCCAATCGCCACACGTTTTTGAAGCATTCAATTTGAGATGGTTCCAAGTCATCTACTGATCCACGGCTCTGAGACAACTGAACATTGGGGATTTTCCAATGTCTTTGGGGCAATCTAGTTGAAGGAGTATTTGTGTGTCGACTGCATAGTTATAGCACGTGAGGTGAAATTGATTGATCAGTACTGGTAATGACTTCATGTAGATGTTGAAAAGCATGGGCAAGATGATAGAACCTTGAGGGCCCTCTGCTTTTGTGGAGTATGGTTTGGACGAGAAAGGAGGGGTATGGATGACATTAGTTCTGTTTCGAAGGTAGAACGCGATCCAGTGTAGAGCAGTTCCCTCTATGCGCCGGCTTCATAGAGTTTTTGTGTCACAGTGTCATGGTCAACCGTGTCAAAGGCAGCTGAGAGGTCAAAGAGGAGTAGCGCAGCAACCTCGTTGCGGTCACTGTATTCTTCAGGTCATCCCAGATGGCAAGGAGGGCAGAATTGGGTTTGGTACAGCCTAGGGCCCCTGAAGGGCCTGAAGAACTGAGAGGAGCCAACTGCATGACAGGCAGAGTTTAAGTCTGGGGAAGCGTGTCACATGACAGCTCTTCAGGCCCTTCAGATGTACAGGCACCTTAGACAATGCACATGCTTCCCAGCACACCAGACTGCTCCACCTAGCACTTACCCACTTGGGCAGCATGTGCTCTTCTCCATGGACTGTGCTCAGTGTCTGGCATGATAAGGACTGTCCAGACAGCAGAGTTCAAGGGAAAGTGAGATACAGATGAAAACCAGCCCAGTCTCTCCTCCATGCTGGGGTCAGGCAGCACGGCTTCCCCTCGTTTCGGGAACCAATGGTAGCAAAAGGTGACAAAATGCAGAGATTGTGTCAAAACTAACATGAGTAAATCCACGAATATAATGTCACTTTGCTGGCAAGGAGGCTGTAACTGAACAAGTTGTGTTGCCTTCGTAAGACTGAATTTTGAAACAGGGTTAACAATGCAAATGCACCTTTAGGCTGATAATGTTTGTTCTAAACTCTGGGACTGAATCACTTGAATGCGTGGTTATTTTCGGACGACTTTGCGAACTAATCTACATTTGCAAGGCGAGTTTTCTAACACCTGGTGGGAATGTGCGGGTACATGGCGTAAACATTTGCTAACCTTGGAGAAACTGAATCTGTCTGTAAATACTATATGAGTTGCCTAGCCTCATAGAATGCACATGTAAATGAAGCGAGACTGGATTTGTGAAGGCAGTGCGATTTTTCTGAACTCTGAATGAATCTGTAATTGTAGTATATTTTTCTGGCCATTTTTTAAATTAAACTGTAAATGTTTGAAGAGTTTTCTGACCTCAGAGGACCGGCCTGTGCATGCAGTGCGGAATGCATGAAAAATATGTGTACATATGATGTCTAACCTACAGGACTGAACCTGAAAACTGAGGTTTTTTTCTGAACTCTGGAATTAATCTGTAAATGCAGTGTTCATGACTGAACCCTACGGGGCTGAACATGTAAATACAGTAAGCATGTTGTCACCTTCTCTGATTTGAATCTGTAAATGCTGGATGAGCTTTTGACCTCTGAAAACGGTCCAGTAAATGAAGAGAAGTTGCCTTACCTCTGCAGGAATCAGCATGTAAATGCTGTATGCACGTTCCTACCTACAAAACTAAACCTGCAAATATAGCTTTTATTTTCTCAACACTGAGAATCAATCTGTAAACAAAGGGTAAGTGTTATGACATTTTACAATTGCCCTGCATATGCAAAGTGGGTTGACTGACCTCTGTGGGAACCAACATGTAAATATGGTATACGTTTCCTAACCTAAGGGAATGATTCTGCAAGCATGCTGTGTATTCAGGCCTTATGCAAATAATTTTGTAAATGCTTTCCACACTCAATATCACATAATCCATCCATGACAACAGTACAAGGTTTCTGTTTTGTTTTTAGAAGGGGCACCCTTTACATAAAGCTTGCCCTCAGTGACTCAAACCTCTGAGAACCCAAATCTGTCCCACAAGGCTGACTCGCTGTGCTGGGGCACCCACGCAGCCTTTGGACCAGCTACTTTCAGCAAACACAACAATACAGTCCTTGGCAACTTACCGACTCAGAACCTTCGAAAAGAGCACTCCGTTAAAGAAGGAGCTACTTTGGCATACAAATTGTGGAACACGCTACATACATGGTCATAAATGACAAAATATTATGAGTCGTCGGTGAACAAGAACCTATCTGCCGCTGAACCTGCAGTATTCTCGGGGGAGCTGGAGGAGGAGCGGGTTGGAGTGACATAAGCCAGAGGTGAACCTATGGCTCCACCAGGGATCAGGCCAAGAATGAGGCAGGGGCATGTTCAGGGAGCAAATGGCAAGTCCCTTTCTGTAACGCAGCTGCTGTTTGTGCTGCCTGCCTCGCAGCCTGGGAGTCTCCGGCAGGCCAGAGGGGGCTTTTGTGTGGTAAGGCTCCACATGGCGAGAAGGGAGAGTCCGAGAGATGCCTGCGTGATTTAGATGTGTACACTCGGCTGCAGCGTGAGAAGAGCACGTCTCTCTGAAGGCTTCTGTCTCACGGTGTATTGCCATGTGCGGTTTCACAAGCCCCTAACACGGCATGTTAGCCTTTGAACAAGACCCAGGAAACACATACACACAAACCCATATGAATGGGTATCCAGCCCGCCCGCCCGCCCGCCCTTCTCGCTGACTCCCGGGAGCTGACAGGGAACTGCCTCGGGCAGACCAATCAATGCATGAGACCCCTGTTTACAAAGGGATGCCGCCCACTGCCTGCCCGCTCCACCCCAGCAGAGAGGGGGCACCTGGCGACACATACAATCTGTCAGAATCACCAAACTGAAAGCAAGCACCGTTCTAAGGGTTTCAGAGCTGTTAAAAGCAAAAACATATATTGGGGTGCCTCGGTGCTGGGCATCGGGGGGCCACTCACTCTGTGAAATCGCACAGTACGCCCGGCCGCCTCGACCGTCTGCATGTATAAACCTCACATAGTGCCCTGTTGTCCCCTTACCTGTTCGGAAGAAGGCATCGACGTCCGAGTCGTTGACACCCTCCTCGATGCCTCGGGGTTCTCCATCCCCTTCCCCCCTCCGGATGCAGATGGAGCGGTGCCCTGGAGGGATGAAGACAGCCGGGGAAAGCTGTTCGCATCCAGCGGAGGGAGTCCGGTCCGTGTGTGAAGGGGAATTCCTCTCAACGTGCCCTTCTCAGGCAAGTCCAAGCACGACCCACGGCTCCATGTTTCCCCTGCCGGCGCTGCCTCCCAGGCTGCATGTGTACACTAGAGCTGATGTAAGTGCACACTGCAGTAATTTCCATTCTACAACCGTGCAACACAGCTTACAGCAAGTGCACACAACACACTTCCATCGACACACAGCAGAATACAGCAGTGATGGTCTGGAGGCATAGAGTTATCTTTAGGTCACTTAGACAGACATGCAGAACCGTTTCACTCGATGCGAGGCACAAGATGGCTACCAACACTTCCTAGTTTCAAGTGTTGGCAGCCAATTAGAGACAAGCTCATGCTGGGGGGGTTAGGCTCCACCCAGATATCGAAACTTTTAGTTTTTTTAATTTCTCAGGAACTACTAAACGGATTTACACCATTTAACAAAAATGGCTCTTTCTGAACCAAGGTCTACATTTATGTCAAATTTGGTGTAATTCTGTTCAACAGTTTGGGCTGTAGCTTTGTCTAAAGTTTCCTATGGAAATTAACATGGGGAAAACGCGTTTTGGGACCCCCCTTTTTTCTCTGCCCCCGCTTGATGAATCACCCTGAAACTTTCTAGATAGGAGCGTACTGGGGGCACCCCACGAGTTTTGAAAATTTTGCGAATATTCGTCAATCGGCGCCAAAGGTATTGGGTATAAAATGTTGCAAATTTCCTACGGAAAATAGGTCCTAACTGGAACTACCTACTGGCGACTGCTAGTAGGTAATATATATATATATATATATATATATATATATATATATATATATATATATATATATATATATATATATATATATTACAAAAATTAAGTGAGGTATTGCCTAGAGTGTGATGCTGCTAAGGTGAGGTGGTGCGGGACTCGGGGAGTAGAGCGTGAGTCTAAATGGTGTGTCTTATGCTGTGAAGTCATGTGCCATGGCCGCTGCAGTACAGCTGTGGAAGTAGTGTCAGCATGTGTTTATAACTACTAGGACAAACTACTGACCCGTACTGGTCTGAAAGTTCTGGGGTACGGAAAATGGAAAATATGTGAGGTAGTGTGTAGAGTCTCATGCTACTAAGCTGAGCTGCTGCCGTCTTGGGGATGAAAGCGTGAGGCCAAATTGTGTGTCATATGCTGTGAAGTCATGTGCTGTGGCCGCTGTGCCACATCTGTGCAAGTAGTGTCAGCATGTAGTTATAGCTACTTGGAGGAACTTTTGTTTCGAACAGTGTAACTTGTGTATGGTGCTTAGGGGGTGTTATATAGGGAGTGCGAAGGTAAATTTGTGTGTATGAAATTAATTTGGTATTTGGAAAGTGGAAAGCACTGACTCCTACGGGTCTGATGGCACTGGGGCGTAAGGTGAGGAGCTGCTGGAGTTGGGAATAAAGCCGATGAACTACTGACCCCTATTGTGAACTTTTAACGTGCTGTTAAATGTTTGATAAAATGTTGCAAAAGTATATCGTTAGGTTAAAAAATGATGAACTTTTAACCTGCAGGTGTCGTAGAAGGTTCCAGAAAGTGTGGTGATAAAATAGGTTGAACTTGTGACCTGTATGTGGCACGGAATAATAAGTAGCTTTTCAGAAGGAAAATTCAAAATTAACCAATGGAGGTAAGTTTTGGAATGTCGCTGAAGGAATGAAGTATTCTGATTTGTTCTTTACATGTATTTATGTGTGGAGCGACAGAGAAATTGTGCCATTCCTGGTTTCATTCTTGATGAAGTCGGAGCTTTACATGTACTATGTGAGAAAGAGAGAATTGTATGTGTGTGTCATTTGAAATCTGGTTAACAACTACAAAGGTGAGTTAGAAATGAACAAGGTGTGTTATGTGTTTTATAGTATTCATTAGGTATTTGAAGTGATGTTTTTAATTTTTAAAGTATTTTTAATTTCAAAGTAATATAGTGTTAGTAAAGTGTGGTGTTTGATATTGGTTATGAAATATGCATAAAATTTGAGCTGTTGTTATATAAGTATTTTATATATGTTTAGGAATTTTTCACAGAGAAGAAGTGTAGTTTGTCATCTTTATAGGACTGTATTGTTTTGAAAATGAGGTACAGTGTTAATTTGAGTTTGTAATGTATTTGGGGAGATAAAGAAAATGTTGCACGTTTGCAACTGATACTTTTTGTGGAAATAGTGGGGGGGTGGGGGTAGGAGATGTATGTGTTATTAAGTTAAAAGAGATAAAACGAAATGCAGAAATGTTATGTGGGCAGCTTGTGGTCTTATTTTTGACACTGAGTGGTAGGTTTGAATATAAGTCAGGGTAGGTTGATGTACAGTGGGGCCATGTACAGTGTTTGGAGATTACATGGAGAGGAGATGAAGATAGGAAAAGTGATGCGTTCCTTTTATATGTACGCATAGTTTGAATCATATGATCCTAAGTTGAGATAAATATGAATATGGTTTGCATTTGAGTATAGTGAATAGTTTTTGTAGTTTCTGACTAGTGAATAATAAAAAGGTAGATATACTAAAATATATGGTAGTAAACGTATTAATTATTGTCTGTTTTTATGGAACTTAAAGTAGTTCGGGAGTTCTTCTTTAGAAGAGATGTTTTAGAGAACTACATGTGATTATAAGTGATACTATTTGTCGGACTGTGTCGCTGTGGTGGATATATGTATGTGTTGAAGAGGTTCGTGTTTTACTGATGGTGAGCTTCACTATCCCTTTTGAGACACTCGTCAATTTATTCATTCCATTTAATATCTTTAATATAGATACAGTAAAGGGACTGTATATCAAAAGTTTGGGAATTAGAACTTTGTTTACTCTCCCCATGCCCTGCTATATACTTTACAGAGTGTTTAAATGACTTTCGTAACATATAGATGTCTAGCTAGTAAAGGTGGTGTAGTTCGACTGGGCTCATTTATAAACCGTGCTATGGGATGGTTTATGTTTTACCCGCCAATTTGCATGTTTGAATACTTTTTGCTGATAAGTGTTCTGGCAGACACCTGTTAAAATTAACGTTGTATATGGGTATAGTGGCGCTACTGGGAATGGTGGGGGTTTCTGTTTGATTTTGTACGGTTAAGCAAGGGCGGGGTGGGTGTGGGGGAGGTGGTTATGTTGCTGATTGAAACACAGAGTATAGTAACGTGCAGATGTCGAGCTACTAAAGGTGATCGAGTACCACTGGGAGCACTTATAAAGCGCCCTATGGCATGGGATATGTTTTAGTCGCAAATTTGCATGTTTTAATACGTTTTGCTGATGAGCATTTCGGGAGACATCTGTTGAAATTAAGCCTCTGTTTGGCTATAGTGGTGCTTCTACATTTGCTGGGGCTCTTTCTTTTATTGCGTAAAGTTAAGCAAGGGCAGGTGTTGAGGTGGTGTAGTGGTACTGTGACTATTTATAAACCGTCTTATGGTATGGTGTATGTTTTAGTTGCAAAATTGCAGGTTTTAATAGGTTTTGCTGATGAGCATTCTGGCAGAAACCTGTTGACATTAAGTCTATGTATTGCTATAGTGGCGGGAACGGGAGTGCTGGGGCTCGTTGTTTGATTTCGTAAGTTAAGCAAGGGATGGGTGGGAGTGGGGGAGGTGCGTATGTTGCTGATTATAAGACGGATATTTGTAACGTGGGCATGTGTAGTTAGTAAAGTTTGAGTGAGCCTATTTATTAACCGTGCTATGGTATTGTTTATGTTTTTCCGCAGATTTGCATGTTTGAATACTTTTTGTTGATAAGTGTTCCAGCACACACCTGTTAAAATTAAGCCTGTGTATGGGTATAGTGGCGCTACTAGGAGTGGTGGGGGTTTCTGTTTGATTTCGTACGGTTAAGGAAGGGCGGGGGTGGGTGTGGGGTAGGTGGTTATGTTTCTGATTAAAACACAGAATTTAGTAACGTGAAGATGTTGAACTACTGAAGGTGATGTAGTACCACTGGGAGCACGTATAAAGTCCCCAATGGCATGGTATATGTTTAACCCGCAAATTTGTATGTTTTAATACGCTTTGCTCATGAGCGTTCCGGTAGACGGTTGTTGAAATTAAGTTCTTGTATTGGTATAGTGTGTTTACTAGGTTTGGTGTGGCTCTTTCTTTATATTTGTGAAGTTAAGGAAGGATGGGGAAGAGGGTGGTGCAGTGTGCCCATTTATGAATCGGTTTATGGTATGGTATATGTTTTTCTGGCAAATTCCCATGTTTTAATACGTTTTGGTGATGAGTGTTCCAGCAGACAGGTACCGAAATTTCACAACATTCCTGTGGATAAGACATCTTCGTGCTGATAGACACTCTTGTACTGTGGTAGAAGGCTGATAGCGTTGATGGAAAAATATGAAACTTGGTGCCATTGTAGATTTTAATGGAAGGTTACACTGTTTGTTTGTTACTATGGTGTAGTTAGGGTTCTAAGTTGGAGAAAAAAGTGGGGGTGCTCTAAAAGGGGGGGCAAACCTCTTAAAGGGGTGTGGGCTATGCAAGTTGGGGCATGGTCTAAATCAAGATAATTATCATTGTGTGCTTTAGAAAATCCTCTCCAATTATCGTAGGTTCGGAAAAAAACATTGTTTAAAGGATTTCCCTTTCTTCTACAACGTGGGTAACCTAGCGTGATGTCTCCAGTTCTCAGTAGTGAACAAAATAGGCATACGTACATCGATGTGCATGCTGTCACTGCAGTGTAATGAATTAAAAAATTGACTATCTTTGAGAGGGCCGAAAATAGAGCCTGGTAGAGAGTCGTTTGGAGGCTGCCTGAAAATAAGTGCCAGTCCCCAGACCCGGCCCAATTAAAGCGCAGTATCCATGCATCCTAAGAACTGCGCCATTCAACCATCTTTTAATTGATGCATATATTCCTACTTATATATATACATAAATCTGTTTGTCCGCGTATCTTAAGCATCTATGAGCGCACTCACCTATAGTAAGCACTGTGCCATTCATGCAACAATACGCCTATATATGCATAGATATATCTGTCCCAGAATCAATCCTAAGCATTTATCAGCCCACCCGTCTATGGTAAGTACTGGTCTTTGCATTCATTCATCCTTCCATCCATCTATACATTGATACATTGATCTATGTATCTATCCATTGATGCATCTGGCCATGCATCCACTCGCTCTTTATTCAACTATACGTTCTTATTTCCATGCATCGTCCGCGCCTGATCTTAAATACAACGTATTATACTGATCCAGCTGCCCTCTCAAGGCATTGAAAAGGCTTGCAAAAAGCATTGACAGGCAGATTTTTTAATAAAGAATAACAATGCTTTGAGTTACTTTTTGTGGAGCATACTTCAACACCCTTCTCTGGTGGTGTTTTAAACAAAGGTACACCTCGCAAAAAAAATGTAAATGAACTTTTAAGTGTAATACGTTAATTTAGAAACATAACGTTTTGTCGAGTTGTTTATCGGTACGCTCTTTTAAAGTGGCCGTGACTGACAGATACTGAATACCTGTACTTCTTATATTTGAGAAAGTATACCAGAGAGCTAATTTGTGGTGGTGATAATCTTGAGTTCTATATTTCCATGTGAAGTACAGTATAGAAATATAAAAGTAATTGGAAAGCTTTTATGTTCATATTAAAGAGGGGGTGTGAGAACTTAGTGAGGCAGGCAAAGTGTGTGTTTTCGTAGCACTTAAACAATACTGTGTGTAAGGTGAGAGCAGGTACGTGCTGGAGTTGCCTTGTTGTGGTCGTTTGCAGAGGTGCAACCAGAGGGAAATTTCGGAGGAACCTAATTCTTTCAGCAATAGGCAGAGTGGGCATGTAGGGGTTGTAAAATGGGGCGAAAAAGAACAGAGTCTCCTTTACAAAAAAATGATGTTTTGAAGACTAGTGAAGTACTCGGGTGCAGCTCTGTGTCTGCGCCCGGGAAGCTATGTCAGAGAGTCCGGGGCAATGGGTGTTGCGCGCCTGGTGGTCTGTCTGCTAATCACCCCACGATGATGTTGCTGGTGCGCTGCAAAAAGAGAAGGGAAATACTGAGAGAAAATGGCTCTCTTTAAAGGATTTCCCTTCTCCTACAATGCGAGTCACTTGGCATGATGTCTGTACTTCTAAGAAGTGAGCAATGTACATGCTCTCACAGTGTCACTGCAGTGCAATAAAGAAAAAAAAGACGGATTACTTTTGTGAGGTCGGAAAATAGAGCCCTATAATGACCCGTTTCGAGGCTCCCAAAAATAAAGTGCTTGTGGTCACATCCCCACAGACACCCCCTCCAGTTAAAGCCCTGGGTGTAGTGTTATGTTTGCGAAGTTGTTGATAAAATTGTTAGGTAATAATGGAAATTTTTATGTGTGCTGTTTGGTTGATAATATCATTCAAAGTACATAGATTAACATTTTTTAAAATACTATTTATAAAGTTATGTGCGGTGGGTTGCAGAGAAAGTGGTGTGGGGTGGAGGGGTGTGGCAGAGAGGTGAAAAGTATGAGGTAGTGCAGTTATATATAAATTGTAAAGCAGTATGCAAATAATTAAATAAATATTTACTGTATGTTCTATGGCACTTCTTGTCATCGTAGTGCTCATCTGTCGTGCTCCATCATGTTACAGCACTGGGTCTGGAAGTTGTTAGTGGAAGTTTTGCAATTGTATGTTATTATTTTAACATAGTGAAGAAATGTGAAAAATAATTTCAGAAAATTATTTCGTTTGGATTGAAATTTGGAAATGTTTAGAAGAAGTAAAAAAAAAAGAAAAGAGAAGAAAAATATATATTTGACGAAAAGGAAAGAGCTTGAAGTGGAAAAAAAGCGACTAGTTAGAGAAACTATTTGTTTGAGTAAAAGCAAAAGACAATTTTTGAAAAAAATATTACGCACATTTAATGAGAAAAACATCACACAAAGCAAAAAGAAGAATTTTTCAAGTAAGGTGAAGCAGAGTTCAATTTCAAATACGAGGAAAAGGAAAGATGATAAAGAAATAGTATCTGGTACTCGGAGACAAAAACTATTTCAAGAAAATCGTCAGAGACTTTTTCGATCTAGATTGATTCAGAATTTATTGAAAACATGCTGCAAATATAAAAGAAGAATGTTCCAATTCAAAGAGAAGCAGAGTATTGAAAGTATAGTTGATACTGCTTTCAATTTGAAACAGAAGTTGTTCAGTTTGATTTTAAAGAGAATGAAAGTATTGGATAAAATAGTCAAAGTATTGAAAGACAAAAGTAGAAAAAAAAGACTTGTGAACAGAACCAACTTTTGTAAAATCGTTAGTGGACATTGGAGACATACTTCTAGTACTGAGCCTTTTTTTAATGAGGAAAGTTACTTCCAGGAAATTAGTTTATCATTTGCAGTTGATACTGGATGTCGTTGCTACGAAGTTCAGGATGGTGTTCCTCTTCCTAAGGAGGAAATGGTTGGTAAAAGAGCAGAAGAGTTAATAGCTGAAGAAGTGCACGGAAAACGTCCACGAGCTCATGTGTATAAGTGGAGTTGTAGTAGCATTTGTAGTATTCAACAGGAATCCATTGATACAATGCGAAATTTGCTACGAGAATATACTCAGAAAAGTATAAAACAGAAGATTAAGTTGTTACAAGGACTAGATCTATGTAATGTAAGAACATATACTGAGAAGTAGGGGCATTGTCTGGCTTGTCCATCAAGAAAAGTTTGTAAAAGTGTTTTTCATCATTTGAGGATGATAGCAGTACACCACTCAGAAATGCGGAACTTTGTAAAGAAACTGTACTATGTAAAAAGTCCTGCATTAAGTTTAAGTGAACTGAATGGAAGTCTTTTATAAGGTTCTTTATCAGATGTACAAAAAAGTGTGATAATATTGAAATGCGATTGTTTCAGAAGAGCAGTTCATAGAAAGTAAAAGTTTGATAATTACAGATGTTGGAGGAGATGAGAAAGTGATTAGCACTGATCAGTTTGAAGAAGAATTTGGAAAGTTTAATGTAGTGTGCTCTGAAATACCGAACTATGTTTGTGTTTGTTGTCAACGTACTCATTATAAAAGTCAAAGTAGGAATGTTGATTTGTATTTGAAAAGTGAAAAGGAGAACAATGGTAAGTGGGAAGAATTTGCAACTTACTTGTTTGTTGAAGGTCGATTTGAGTTAGGTAGTAATCAACGTCTATGTAAATATTGTTGCAACAAATTAGAAGAGGATAAAATGCCTGCTAGAGCAGTGCATAATGAGTTGGAGTTAGTAGCTATTCCGCAGGAGCTGGTCAAATTGAATACATATGAGTCGTTTCTAATTCAATATGTTCATCCTTTTCAAACTATAATTCGGATGGAGCCTAAAACAGGTAACCTTCCACCAACAGACTTGCAAAGAGGGCTGAAAGGAAGACAGGTGTACTTACCTTTGGATTTTAAGAAAAACATTGAAACTATTGCTGGAGAGAAAGAGGAAGATGAAGTAGTAGTTATTTTAGTAAATGGTGTACCCACAAAGAGTCGGGAAATATGGAAAGAATTTGTGGCTGTTAATAAAGTTGAAAATGCTACCTTATATCTTATAGAGAACAATATTTATTACAAAAATGTAAATGTGGATGAACAGGTAATACGTTTAGAAGATGATTTTGAAATTTCAAGTGGTCAAATAGAGAAAGTGGACAAGTCAAGGACTAAAGAGATTTATGAACATTATACAATATATCCTTTGCATTCAAAAGAAGTGATAGGAAGTAGCATTGAGTTAATGTAAATGAAAAAAGCATACGGAACTCCAATGAGTTTATGGGAGAAAAGCTTGGAAGCTCGTTGTTTTCCACAGTTGTTTCCTACTGGAGAAGGTGGATGATATGAAGACCGACTTGTATGGATTCCAGCTTCAGAATGTTGGTCAACAAGATTATATTCTGAAGATCCTAGATTTCGACAGTCCATTCCATACATATTTCACCTTTTGTTTGAAAGTGATCTGTCTTCTCTCTCGCATGCAGTGAATCATATACTTAAAACTGGAGTTCATGAATCACTTCTTTCTGCGAAAGAATTTGTGGAGAAAGTTCAAGAAACAGATGAAAATTCAGAAGCACAGTTAACCAATTTGATAGCATGTCAATGTGGAACAAATGAGTATTGGTATCGTCGTCATGGAGAACTCAAGTGTATGTTACGGAACTTAGGTACACCAACATGGTTTGTCACACTTAGCTGTGCAGAGTATGCAACGGAAGATTTGCTTGAGTTTTTAAGAGAAGCGAATTCTAATATAAAAAATGTTGAAATAAACCCTCCAGGTGAACAGTGTTCATTGGATCCTGTAAATGTGTGCAGATATTTTAATCATAAGATTCAAGGTATGATGTCTTTTATCTGTAATAAAAAGAACCCACCTCTTGGAGAAGTTACCGATTTCTTTTGGAGAAAGGAGTATCAAGCAAGAGGTGCACCTCATATACATATGCTAGTATGGATCAAGGATGCACCTAAATTTGGAAATGATTCTGATGAAACAGTATTGTCTTTCATCGAACAGTATGTGACATGTGATACTCCAAGAGAAGGAGGAGATAGAAGCTTGAGACAGCAAGTTTTACGTTGTGGAAAGTATTGCAGAAGAAAATACAAGTCTAAAGGAAAATTTAACACCAAATGTCGGTTTGGTTTTCCTCATCCAGACATTTGTAAAGGAAGAGTAAATTCTATTTTTTCTTCCGTGAGGCACACAATAACTCGGAAATCTCCAAAGAATACCTACAACTTAAAAAGAATATAAGTGTCAAAGTATATCAATGACTACAATCCAGTCATTTTAAAAATGTGGAATGCGAACATGGACATCCAGTATGTTGCAGATAACTCAATTGCTGTTGCACATTATGTTACATCGTACATAAAAAAATCTGAAAAAACAGAGATGAAGCAAATGTGGGAAGAAATTGCACAAGAGAATTGTCTTAGCAAAACAGTGTACAGCTTTAGTTTGAAAATGCTTTCCCACCGAGAAATTGGATTGTATGAATGTTCAGACCGCTTGTGTTCTTCAAGTTTATATTCAAGGTCACGAGGAATCATTTGGGTAAGTTTAGGTCTTGCCTGCAAATGAAATAGAGTGTTGAAATCATTGGAAGAAATTGAACAATTAGCAGCAAATGAGCCAGATAGTACAGACAGTCTTAAAACTAATATGTTGGACACATACTATCTGAAAAGGAGTCAACATCTGGAACAGCTATGTCTGTATGATGTACTTCAACATTACAGCTTCAAAAGAAATGTTAAAGAGAATTCAAAAGAAGGAAAGTTTGCAGTAGTTGAATGTCATGGTTGTTTAGTAAAACATGCAAAGGGTAATCTTATAAACCACAAGAAACTTTGTTGTGAAACTTAAGATAAGCGAGAATTTTACTCTTTAGCACTTCTACAGCTGTTTAAACCATGGTGTAGCGAAAGTGAATTACTTGGAGAGTTTGACTGCTACGAAGATTCTTTTAATGCTTGTAAAGATAGCATTCGATGTCCAATTTTCTCTACATATTTAAAAATGTTGAATGATGAAGTTGAACAGGAAAAGACTATTATAGCTGAAATAGCTCATGAAAGTTCTCAAGATAGTCAAAGTAGTGGTCCATGTAGTCAAGATCCTCTTGGACAACCAATGCTGGAAAATGAAGCAGCGATTGCTATGCATGAAGTCGAAATTGCAATGCAACAAGCACATAAGGAGAATATAACATTGGAAAATGTAGAAGAACAAGTAAATGCTGAACAGAAAGAAATATATGTGCAAGTGAGAGAACGGATAGAACATGGTTTGTTACATGACAAAAAAGAATGTCCGTAATCCTCTTTTAAACCTCTTCTGATGTACATCAGTGGTCAAGCTGGGACAGGTAAAAGTTTTTTAATTAAAGTTTTGACCAGTTATCTTCAAAAAACTACTGGTTCACATTTATGTTGTGTGGTAACAGCTCCAACTGGATTAGCTGCACACAATGTTAAAGGAGTTACTTTGCATAGATTATTGATGTTACCAGTGGAGCATGATAATAAATTAGAATATCAGAAGTTGTCTGGAGAAGCTTCTTATGAAGTGTCAAGAGTGTTGAAGAAAATGAAGCTTTTAATTATTGATGAGGTGAGCATGGTCTCAAACTTAATGCTTGCTTTTGTACACTTAAGAATACAATAGGTATTCAAAACAGATTACGACATTCTCTTTGGGGGAAAACATTTAATTGTATTTGGAGATCTGCTACAACTAACCCCTGTAAAAGGAGAACCAGTGTTTAAAACTCTTCTACATGAAGACACTAAGAAATCTTTGGGCAGTATTGGAAATGTGAATCTGTGGTTACATTTTGAATATAAAGAACAAGCAAGAGATGAAGATTATGGAAATATTCTAAAAGATGTAAGAAATGGTGTTCTAAGCAACTATGGTAAATAAGCTTTTCAAAGTCGTCTTCTAAAGAACTTGTTTGCAAATGAAAAAAACACACCAGCGAAGTAATGTACAAGAAAATGAAAGAAAAAAAGTCTATAGTTTGCTTAATGCCTACAGTGGAAGAGTGTTATACATTTAATAGAGAGCTTATGAAACTGGAAAATCAAGAAATAGTTCACTTTGAAGCTATTGATAAAATAGAACATCAAGGATGTTTCAAAAAAACTACAAACTAAATTGGATTCTTTGGAAAAGTCTGTATCAAAAACTGCTGGCTTCGAAAAAAAATTAGATGTATGTTTAAACTGTTGGGTAATTTTGAAGCGTAATCTGACTGTAGAAGAAGGTTTAGTGAATGGAGCAATGGGGAAAGTTGTTGATTTTGTGAAATATCAAAATAGAAATGGAATTGAACATTTTTTTAAAGTTACATTTGATCAGATTGTAGAGGTAAGACAGATTGCACGTTCTGGCGCACGTTTTTTTGCTTGTAAAAGACTTGTATGTTCGTAGAAAACAGTTTCTCTTCCGTTTATCATATGCAATAACTATTGACAAATCACAAGGTTTAAGTGTAGATAATGCTTTGGTGAATGTTGGAAAAACTGTGTTTAAAGAGGGAATTGTATATGTTGCATTATCTCGAGTTAGAACATTGTCTGGTTTGTATTTAATTGATTTTGATGAGAACAAGGTTAGTGCTGATGTTAATTGTGTAAGAGAATATAATCGTTTGAGAAGGCTTTATGCTCCCCATTTAGGTGAATATCCTATTTATGAGAAACGTGTTGTGTGCTCAAAACGCAAATATGTTGAAGAGTTAACTATGGTTGAAAAGCAGAAAGAAAATCAACACAAAAGAAAAGATGTAAAGAAGCAGAAAATACAAACAAGTGATGATGTTGTTGGATACCAATTAGAAAATGCTTCTGGTGTCAACTGCTATGGTAATGTCATTCTAAATTTTATATTTTATATTGAAGATGTTTGTTGTGAAATTATGGAAAGTCAGGAAAAAATGTTATGTTCTGCACTCTACACTTTATTTCAAAAATTGAAAACTGATAGAAGTAAGATTCATTCTGCTTCAGGTATTCGCCAACTGTTGGATACATGTACTGGATCTTTAATGTTCAGTGCTAATATACAACAAGATGCACAACATCTTCTGATGGTTATGCTTGGAGTACTAGAAGATGAAGGAATTCAGATTGAGATCTTATTTGGACTCAGTTACAAATGGGAACATAAATGTGAACAGTGTTCGTTAACTTCAAGCACTATAGTTGACAGAGAACGATTTCTATATTTGACAATACCTGACTGCAAATCTGTACCACTTTCCAAATTACTAAAAGAAGCAGATCACAAGATGATCTGTTCTTGTTGTAAATCAACAATGCTATCTACATTATGCCTACAAAGATATGGAAAATATTTGATTATAATGCTACAACTCTGTAGACCAAATGGAAGAAAAGTGGAAACCAAAATTAAAAATGTTGCTGCTAGTCAAGTATCTATTTCTGGAAGAACTTTTGCAACAGTTGCTATTGTTTTCCATGCTGGAAGTACTACCACAAGTGGACATTATACAGTTTATTTAAAGTGTAATAATGGTTGGAGTCACTGCAACGATACACACTTGGAAATGAAACCGAGATTGCCTTATGAATTACCCAACTCATACTTGATATTTCTGAAACAAAGATTTTAGATACACCATTCGGCTGTGTGGGGAGGTGTAAAGATAATTTAAGGAATTCATATTGGATGCTTTCAATGCGAAATTTTTGATAATTATTTGGTGTATTGGGAAAATGTTCACAAAAACTACGAAGTAAAGGTAAGATTTGAAGACTGGAAATAGAATTGGATGTGTTAATTTTGTTGATTTTGTATTATGTTTGTGAGAATTAGGGATTTGGTTTTTTCAACAATCTAGTTGATTGTTTTTTTCCCCCTGCTGTTTATGATGAAACTACTGTGACATCACTGTGAATAGTGAAGTTAAGTAGTAGCTGATGACAGCAAAAAAGGGAGAAAAATTATTTTCTGAATGTTACATTATTTTGTATTATTTAAAAACTCACTGTAATTTGTGAAATATATTTCATTACATAGTATTTTTGCAGTTTATTTTATATAGTTGAAAAGTTAGAAAAAACAGTAGTAACAACAAATAGCACAATAGTAGTTCGATATTTAAAAAACCATTGAAATTTACTGAAAAAAACATTGGTTTTACAGCCGTTATAGTTAGAAATTAGCATTTAAAAAACCTTAGAAATTCACTAAAAAAAACATAGGTTTCAGGGACGTTATAGTTAGAAATTAGCATTTAAAAAACCTTAGAAATTCACTGAAAAAACCATAGGTTTCAGAGAGATTATAGTTAGTTGGACATTTGACTCATATAAAACCAGTTAGTTGAGCTAACTATAACTCGCGTGCGCGCAATGCACTGCTGATGATGTCACATATTACATCACTCATGACATGGTCAGTGACATCACTCATGACATCACTGTCAATTCCGCCCTTGTTCACTGGCTGCACAAAAGGAAGACAAGGATTCATTACACGCACCTGTTTTATTGCACGTTAGCAAATTCCGCCCATGTGGGCTGTTGCAAGGCATGCTGGTAGTTGTAGTGCCTGCCCACAAACATTGCAAGGTGCCAAACCCCAGTGGGTGTCTTGATGCTCCCAAAGTTCAAATGGCTACCCCAGTGGGTGGATTGGTATGATCACAGCACAGCAACACATCCAATATGTACCGGCAGCTCAGGCCCTTCTCGCTCAACTCACCGCTCTGATTGCTGAGCAGTGTTGATCTGCCAGAATCAGCGGCGGGGCCTCCCAGCGACTGGACGAGCCACATAAAATGTAGAAAGAAGGTTGCTCAAGTAGAGAAGCCACGCTCAAGAGGGTTAACACACACTTGCTGCTGGTGGTAGTGTGACAGCGTGGACCACACCAGCCCTCTGAATTGCCATACGCGTTTCGGGTGTAGATTCCACCCTTGTTCACTGGCTGCACAAAAAGAGGACAAGGCTTCATTACACGCACCTGTTTTATTGCACGTTAACAAGTCCTGCCCATATGGGCTGTGGCAACAAACATTGCAAGGTGCCAAACCCCAGTGGGTGTCTTGATGCTCCCAAAGTTCAAATGTCTACCCAAGCATTTTTTGTTTTTCCAATAACTTTGGCGCCGGTTGACGAATCTTCATGAAATTTTCAAAACTAGTGATCAGCTCTGGTCAGCTCCTGTCTTAAACGTTTTGGGGTGATTCGCCAAGCAGGGGCCGAGAAAAAAGGGGGGTCCCAAAACGCGTTTTCCCATGTCATTTTCCATAGAAAACTTTAGACACGGCTCCAGCCCAAACTGCTGAACGGAATTACACCAAATTTGGCAAAAAGGTAGCCCTTGGTTCAGAAAGAGTCCTTTTTGTTAAATGGTGCAAATCAGTTCAGTAGTTCCTGAGAAATTAAAAAAAAAAAGGTGGATAATCAATTTTCCATAGGAAATTTTAGCGAAGGCTACAGCCCGAACTGCTGAACGGTATTACACCTAATTTGGCAAAAGGGTAGTGCTTGGTTCAGAAAGCGACCTTTTTTTTAAATGGTGTAAATTTGTTCAGTAGTTGTTGAGCAATTCAAAAAATAAAAGTTTCGATATCTAGGGTAGCTGTGGATTCGCGAACCCTACCGACCATGAGCTTAACTGTAATTGGCTGCCAATACTCCAAACCAGGAATTGTTGGCAGCCATCTTGTGACTCGGTACAACGGAGTCACAAGAAAACAGTAGAAAAAACGTTAAACAACAAGAAAAGGGGGCAGGGTAGAAACACCCTGACCCCCTAGGCCTGTTCAGGGGGTCCCGCAAGGACCCCTAGGGCCCCAAAAATATTTAAAATAATTTTGGCGGAAGCCCCGGGGCTATGTATGTGAGATGCGGGAGGGCACGCGTCCCTCCCGCAGCCCCGGGAACCGCCACCCCCCAGGGCTTGTGTTTTAATGTGTGAGGGCCTCCATGACCCCCCCAAGCCCCAGAGACCAGCACCTCCCTGTGGCTTTAAACACATTGGGAGGAAGGCCGCGCATCCCCCCTCCTGGAGCTCTTGATGGCCCTGGGGACCACCACCCCCCAGGGTCAACTCCTGCAGTGTCCTGGGGTGCCTACCCCCGGTACACTGCTGTTTGCTATGACAGGGCGGGACCATGGCTTTTGCCCTGTTATAGCAAACTCTGCTTTGGATTTTGGAAGCCAGAGCTTCCAAAATCCAAAGCAGATTGCTGTTCCACACGGGGAGCTGCATGACAGCAGCTCCCTGTGTGAAAAAGCAATGCCGGCTCCTGCAGGAGACGGGGGGCTGGTGGGACCGTGGGGGCATTGGGGCTCCCCCCACGGTCTCTAACCATGAGGCCATGTCCTGGGGGATGGGTTCCCCGGAACCCAAAAAGGCTCGGGAGGGGGTGGCAGTCCCCCCTCCTCCTTTTTAAAATGTTTTTTTTTTTAGATTTGGGAATGCCATGGGGATGGGGTCAACGCGGCGCATGTAAATTAATGGAAGTGGACATTTTTTCCGGAAAAAATTTGTCGTCGCGACCCTAGCGCGTTGCTCAGTGCGGCTTTTGTATGAACACGATGAGTACTTGGTGCTCCTCGCCGTGCCCTAGTGTGAACGCGATGGGTGTGCGGTGCTCAGCATTGCCCCGCTGTCGTGAACATGATGGGTGCGCGGCACTCAGCGCGGCCCCCTAGTGTGAATATGATGGGTACCCGGCATTCAGTGCGGCCCACTAGTGTGAACGCGGTGGGTGTGCAGCGCTCAGCGCGGCCCCCTAGTGCGAACGCGAAGGGTGTGCTGCTCTAAGTTGCGCTGGGTGCGCGACTCCAAACAAAAATAATTAAGATTTGTTTTATATAAATCTAGGTTATTTGTTGGCTAATTGGGTGGCTCTAAAAAGAGCCCTTGTGTTTATTATGAGTTTCTTGCAGCTACATTTAAGTGCGGATGCAGAGCTTTAGGTTTCTGAGAAACACTCTGTTCCCTTCATCAGTGAAGTGTACTCCGTCACTTCTGTAGATGCCCTCCATATGGAAACGTAGATTGTTGTTATATATGGAGCCCATTCTATAGTCTCTGAGGTAAGCAGAAACAGCTTTATTGGCATTCTTTCTAGCTTTCTCAATCTGAGGACAAAATTGATTGGACCACTTCCATTTCTGTCTTTGGCATATGTTAGAGTATACAAAGGCAGTTTGGGGGAAAAGCAACATCAATTCTGCAAAGGTGTCCTTCAAAATATTTCCAGACCTACCCCAGTCAATGTCCCTAGGTCATTGCCACCACAGTGCACAATCATGAGGTCAGGGTTTTGGAGATGTAAAAACAAAGGTTTTAACCAAAGGCATCAATTGGTGCCACTTTAATCCTCTCTGACCAATCCATTTAATGTCTACATTTTGCAATGCTAGGTCTTTGTCAATACCTCTGTGTTCAGCATATTTTGCACCAGAATACAAAGCTGTGCCCAACAATCCACACAGAAAGCATCTTGAAAGGATATCTGTAGGTAATCAAAAGATGTCTGTAGTTGAGGTAGTCAGTTGGTACAATGATAGGTATCTAAAATGGTGGAGAAGATGCTCTTTTTAAGAAAGGAGAGATTTGATTGGCTGTTTAAGAAGATTATACATTCAAAAATAGGGTGCAGTTTAGCTTCTTTAAAAAGCAAGTTTCTTATTGGTTAGTAAAAATTTTTTGAAAGGTACAGTAGAAAGGATAAGGTCATGTTTTGCAAAGGCAACCACACTTGCTGTTCTTATTTGCAACATTCTGTGGTGAACTTGTGACCAGTCAGTTGAGTTGAATGTTGCATGACCTGTTGCTATGGAAACTGACATTAAGCAGAAGGGGTGAAGAAGTCAGTTGATAAGGGATATTATTTGTGACCAATGGAAATGTGTTTTACAATTTGAAAATCTCTGGGAAGCAATGTCATTTGCTGCTTATGTTTATTTGTATGGAAAAAGAGAGGGAAGCCTTGCCATTACTGGTTTCACCTTGCAGAGTCTGGTGATTTATGTTGACTGTGTGTAAAAGAAAATCCTGAGTGTGTGAGATTTTTCATTCAACAGATTTATTTGCAAGGTGAGTTATATATTTTTTAGGTTTATTTAAAAAAGATTTGACATTATTGTAAAACAGAGTTGTTTCAAATATATTATTAAATGTAGAGATGTATATTGGAATCAGTTTTATTGTACCTGAAGTTTGTTTAAAAATAGTCTGTACAGTATTATATATATTTTTAAGTCTGTTCAAAGGTATAGCTGAATGATGCCTCATATTCATATATAGTTGGTTGAACATGCACTACAAATGTGTATTTTGAAAGATGTTCATCTGAGGTGTAGTTTATTCAGCCTCATTTTTTCTTCTCTCTACAAAGGAAAAGTTTAATGATACTGCATAGTTACAGATAGTTTGGTAAAATGCAGCACAACTGTGCTGTTTGAAAGATGATCATATAAGGTGTTAATAATTAAGTTTCTGTTAGTAGTTTGTACAGAAGGTAAAGTTAAATGATGCCATATGTTTTAAGATAGAATGGTGAAATAAGGTGTTGTTAATTATGCTTCTTTTTGTAGTCTAAGCAAAGGTATAGTTGAATGATGCCACATAATTTTAGATACAATGGTGAAGATGTATAATAAAAGTGTGGTTTTAGAACTGGTCATAAAAGGTGTTGTTAATTAGTCTTCTTTCTTAAGTCTGTTGAGAGGTATAGTTTGATGATGTCACATATTTCTAGAATAAATGGTCAAGATGTAGCTCAAAAGTAAACCACCACATATTACTATTTCTGGTATGTTGTACTTATCTATTTAACTAGATAGTATGTAATGACTCATGTATGTGTTCAGATTGTATTTATATAGTTGTATGTATATTTACTGAATTATTGAGAGGTGCCTGACAGATTACAGGAGTGCAAAGGTAGTGAATATGTGATTTTATAAGTACACTAGAAATGATTTACTGATTCTATATTGTGCAATCACTCAGTTAGTATCCAATCACTACCCATGCATTCATGCAATGACTCATGCACTAACTCATGCAGAGGTAAAATCTCCAGAGCACTACACATGTAGTCCAGCAATCCCCCTGTCACTCCCTGTGGACTCTTTTAATCTCTCTGCCATGTCCTCTTCTAATCACTGTGCCAAAACACAAGCACTTATAAATTCACCATGCACTCTCCTTGCAGCACTCTAATCATCCAGTCAGTACCCATGTACTCATGCACTTACCGGGCACTAACTCATGCACTTCTACAATCTTTGAGTGCTACCTATACAGTTTAGCAATCTCCATGTTACTACCTATGCACTCCTCCAATTACCCAGCCAGTCAAACGAAAAAAACACCCTAAAAGCATACTAATACACGTATAGTAAAACAGTCCTACATTACATCATAAGGAATAACAATTTATGAATCTTCAGGCCAAGCGGTAGCGGGGTTAAGCAAAATGCTAGTACATGTAAATGCTAATACATATAAAATGCATGATATACAAAGTACCCTTAAAAAGAAACCTAGAAGATCGGAGTCGGATCAAATTTTACTCATTGAGCTATTCAGAGACATAGGGGGTCATTACGATAGAGGTCGGATCACCACCGCCCGTATGGCGGAGGCGATACACCCGCTAAAATCCACCACCCGCATGACTTTTCCCCCTGCCACATTACGATGGGGGGCACCCCGGCAGGCGGGAAGACCGTCTGCTGGTTTTTCGCCGGTAGGCAATCCACCCGATTGCCTACCGGGCAGAAAAGCCCAGGTATATGGTGGCGGTGCCTTACAGGCACCGTCATCCATATTATCATTGTGGTGGTGAACTGCAGTCTACGCCATAGAAAGGCAGGTGTTTTTGACTTTTGGGGTCCGTTACAGGCCCCCAGGGTGCTCGGGGGGTGCACCTGCATTGTCATGGACATGGTGGCAGGCACCTCGCGGTGCCTGTCACCTTGTGCATGACAATGCACACAGTGCATTCCCAGCATTGTGGCAGGTGGTGCTGTGAGCACCGCCCACCACAATGCTGGGAATGGAGGATGCCACTGCCACGGATGCGGTGGCATCCTGATTGCAGGTGCCAGCACCGCTAGGGTGGCGGGTGCACATCCTAATGGGCCCCATAGTATCCAAAAATAAAGTGCTAATGCATATAAGTTCCCAAAAATACATAAGGTACAAGCTGCCACAGAATATATGAGAAAGTACTGGTGCTTATAAGTGCATAAAGGTACATAAAGTGCACAATGCCACATCTTATCAAGATAAAAAGTTTAAAAGCATAAACTAGAGATAATCAACCTGATTTTCATATAATAAAACATCCAAGTGTGCGTAGTTCTTTCTTCTCCTGATTGAAAGTTGTACAAATCGATTACCAGTATTTATGATTTTCACATTTTCCAGACAACAGACAAAATTAAACACATATTTACAGTTAAAAACCATGGGGCATATTATCAAGAAAGCGGCGATAATGAGCTTGATAATATGCCCTTGAGGATTCCAATAGAAGCCCATGTTCTGGTGTCAACATGGGCTTCTATGGGAATTCTCTGCGGCATATTATCAAGCCCATTATCGCCACTTTAGCAGCAGTTTTCTGCTAAAGCGGCGATAATTTTAACGCCGTGCTTGTTAATATGCCCCCATGTTTGTTAAAAAGAGGGGTTTTACAACTGATTTCCGGATATCCCTATAAAAGCTACAAAACAGAATAAAATGCAACGTAGATTGTGGGGCTTTACCATCACACGGGCAGTTTGGTAATTTATAACACCACTTTTCCGTTCTGGGGATTGCTACTAAATAATGTAGTGTACACATCCTTAACCTAGTTAAATAAAATCTGGGCTGAATATTCCTTACCAGCGTTAAATATAACTGTATGCCCCTCTTGAAAGGGCGTTCACAATAAAAAACTACGCTCTGTTTTTGGGTGGCAGCCCTTTCTCTTTCATTTTCCATGGCATTTACAAATCTCGGTTTCAAGTCACTTTTACTAAATTCCTGAATAAGTAAGGCGTTCTTTTTATCAATATTGACTTTACATCATGTTAGGAGATTAAACATATGCTCCAGCCATGGTATTTTCATGCTAAGGTCAAGGGCTAGGCAATCCATTATTAAATCTTTTGTAAATTTTGTTTCTTCTTTTGCCCACAGCCCTTGCCTAAAGGTCGGGCCAGCCATATTTATTGTGTCGCTTAAGTATGGCACCGACAATTCTTTATGTACTATAATGTTTGCTGTTGCTCTTGGATCTGCCAACAATCGTTTTAAAAACTTATTTTCATTGGTTTGTAAGGAGGCCGTATTAGCTCTTCCCCAAATTGCAGCCCCATAACAGACCCATGAGACACACTTACTCCGGTACAGAGTTAAAATGTCTCGTATGGGTTTGTTTCCCAATTTCGCGGAGAATCTAAAAATACTCTCCGTGATTCTTAAAAATGTCATATTACATGATTCAATATGCATGTTCCATGTACCGTTCTTGTTAAAAAGCATCCCCAAATATGAAAACGAAGGCACTCTATTAATAACAACCTCACACACGGTACTGTCTGTTCTTAGGCCTGTTCCTCCCGCATGTCATGACAAAGGTCTTCTTTAAATTTAGCTGTAAATCTTTATCAGTCATGTACAGGGCAAGGTTTTCTATTAGACGTTGCAGACCGTTTGCTGTCCTTGATATTACAACAGCATCGTCTGCATATAATAATACAGGCGTGGGGGGTATTTCAACTTTCGGGGCATCTGCAGTCATTTTTTGTAAAAACAGGTCTACGTTGTTAATGTATAGGGAAAATAAAAGGGGCGCTAATACACATCCCTGTCTGATACCACACGTGACCCTAAAATCAGGAGTACATTCCCCCATTTTACCATACCGAACCCTAGAGGTTAAAAAAGCATAGATTTGGGATAAAAATGAAATTATTTCGATAGGGGCCCCTAGCTCTTTCAATATTTGCCATAGTTTTTGGTGGTTAACTAGGTCAAATGCGCTAGCGAGGTCTATGAAACATAAATGAAGCGCCCCCTCATTGGCTAATGTATACTTCCCTATTAGTAATTCTAAATTTACACATTACTCTTTTGTCCCAATACCCCTTCTGAAACCATACTGTGCCTCTATTAGAAGTTTATTATCACTGGCCCAGTCTTCAAGCCTTTGCAGCATAATTCAGCCCATCAGTTTAGAAGTGGAATCGAGAAGGGATATTGGGCGGTAGCAATTTTCCTTCCCTCTATCCGCTTTTTTAAAGATGGGTACGATAATACTTTCAACCCATGTAGCAGGCAATACGCCCCCCAAGGTAGCATTAAAGACATTCAATAAAACTGGTATCCAGAAATCCATGTTATACTTAAAAACATCAATGGGCACCCCATCCGAGCCCGCAGCTTTACTGTTAGCACTTTTTTGAAGAGTTAATTTAATTTCATCTGACGTTATTGGTGATGATTTAACTGGTTCCACTAATATAAAATTTCACTTTTTACTATCAGTTATGTTTACAGCATCTGGGTTAAAAATACTCTGAAAGTGTGACCCCCAGTCTTCTGCGGGTACTACAATATCGATCTTTACTGCATTGTTCTCTTTAAAGTACGGATGATTGATTGTCTTCCAAAAGAGAGCTGAGTCTTTCAACTCTGCTGCTTGAATTAATTTCTCCCATGCCCCCTCACGAATCTCCCTTTTCCTTTCTCTTAAAGTGTTTTTGTAATCTTTCCTCGCGGAACTAATCCTATAGGGGTCTCTTGGCTTTTGTTTAAGTGCCCGTTTCAATTCCCCGTTCAGCCTGGAACACTCATGGTTAAACCATCTGGGGTTAAAATCACAAACTTTCTTCCTCCTTTTGGTTGTTAAGTCACCTGCAATTTCATTTGTAATATTGCAGAAGGCATTTATGATTGCCGGTTCCGAGGAAGAGCTATCCAAACAAATTTCTAAAACTCTTTGTGTTTTCCCTTTAAGGTTTCCATGAATGTAACTGGATTCATGCCCAACCATTTTATTGAAACACCATTATTCCCTTGGGTATTAATGTGGGTGTCTGCTGACTTACCTCGTGCTTTTGGTGACAAGTTTACTTTCAATGACACACTTAAGGGGTGGTGATCACTAAAAAGACTGATATTTATCAAAACATTTTCAACCAGATCACTACCATTGGCTGATATGATAAAGTGATCTATGTTTGAGGATGACCATGTTCCTCCAAAAGTGTGTGTATTTATTTTATCTTCTGGTGTAGTGGATTCTAAAGCCATTAGGTCATATTTATGCACTGTGTTGTTGATGGCTTCCCCGTACATATCATGCGAAAAATGTGGAATCCTATCGCCAAAGTGATCACGGTACCCACAGGGTTCTCCAACTTCAAAATCACATTTAGCACAATTAAAATCCTCCGCCCAAACTAAAACATAATCCCCTTCTACTCCCTTTAAGAAAAGTTCAAATCACTTTCTAATAACTTAATGACAGTTATAGTTTATCAAAAGCATAATTATAACAGTTTATTATGACGATGGCCTGATTTCCTTTGGAATAAAAATCCAAAAGCTGATAGTATTGCGATAAAATAAAAGTTTTCTTAAGGGTCAGAGGTGAGGTAATTGCGATTAAAGTGGCTAAGCCGCCTTTCGCTCTTCCCATCCTAGATGGTATGGCATTAGAGAAGATGGTTTGGTAGCCATTTATAAAGAAGGGTTCAGTGCACCAGGTTTCTTGAATCAGTACTATCCCAAACCCATCCAGCATTTGCAGCCAGTTGACATCACAAATCTTATTTTTAATCCCACCTACGTCATAATTTTTTAAAACTCACTAGGATATATACTAGGATCAACTTTCGTCAAATTACTAATAGGAAGGAGGTTACTGTTATTATACAAGGGTATATCCAAAGCCTCTGTACGGGACGATACATTTAGATTACCATTTTCCAAATTGGTAGTTGGATTCCTCAATTTGTGTTATAAAATCAGCGTCTGACAATCTGCAGTTAATAGTATAATCCTTATTCATAGGTGGGAGATTAGCGATAGTATGTCAATCTATTTCGCTGCATCTCCTCAACGGTGCATACCTATTATACAATGGCATATTTAACGGTGAGTTAAATCTCGCATTTGCATGGATATTGCTATAACTAGACCTATTAAAAAAAAAACCAAGGGTACAGCCATTATGTAATCAAAGTTATCAGAGCAATATCCTTTTCCATCATTCAGAAAGACATTCAACAAATCGCCCACCAATTTGTTACTTCTGAAATTTACCACTGTACAATCTCCCTGACATGATTTCCTAGATTTACCCAGCCAGTCAACTCTCCTTAACATAATGATGTCCTGATATAGTATGTGCGCCCTGACATTGGTATTTACGGAAATCCAATGGACCACTTGATTCTTCAAAGTTTAATTTAGGGACATTATTTATGACTCTGGCACAAGGAGTTGCCTCAGGTGGTAAGTTTAGTGTCCCCTTGGTGTTTTTATCACAATGTGTAGTTCTATTCGTCGTAAGTGATAGCGGAGTTTTAGGCACTCTTATGGCATGGTGAGTGTCTTCTTTGTCTTCTTTGTGTAGGCTTGTATCTTTTGTCGGTTTTGTCGGTTGTGTTAAAAAGGTATCCTTTGGTGTGGCTATGGTGATCGTCTCTCTTTGGTTTGCAAGGCTAGTTATAATTAGGCCTGAGCCAAAATTCCGTTCCGTTCGCGGAAATTGCGATATTTTGGCATTTTCGCGTTCCGCGGAAAGCGCGAAAATGTCAAAATTTCCGCATTCCGCAGCTTAGCGATAATTTTTTTCTTGCTCGCGCTGTAAAACAATACATTCTCGCGCGCGCGCGATCGCCTTACCTGAATCCCTGCGTTCTCCGACAAGTTTTCTTGACCCGGTCGCGTTCTCCACGAGATGTTGGATTTTGGTAGCCATTTTGCGCTGTCTCGCGAGAGTTCGCGGCCGCATTAAAGTCATTTTTCACGCGATCACGTCATTTGTCGCGCGATCACGTCTTTCTTCTCGCGATCATGCACCGCGCGAGTATGAGAAGATTGAGATCTCGAACATGTCATTCTACATCGCGAGCCAGAGGATGAGGACGCGGGCACGTGAAATCGAACGCGAACAGGAGAAAGAGACCGCGAACACGTCATATCCAACGCGACAGGGACAAAGAAGAGAACGCGATCATATCGTTTTCGACACGCCCGCGGAAGTAATGTGAAGCTCGAGAACTCAACAACGTAAAATTTACAATTTGGAGAGGAATATCGGCTCTAGCAGCATGAAACCATCTGCAAATACTGATTTTGGATGAAAAGAACTCCTTACATTCACATTTGGCTCTCCTTTTTTGTGCAAGGAGTCATTTTTTTACAAGGTGGAGAGAGGGAGGAAGTGACACAGAGTCTCCAACTTCCTGTTCCTGTCCAGCAGGCTCCTCCCAGTGCTTTGTCCATCTCCTGCTCATTCTGCCTTTGGATTTGGAGCTGGAAAGATCACTCTTTTTGTCTGCTGCATCATTGCAATTGGATTTCAGGATTTTTGGAATAGGATATTTTACAAGTAAGTGGTTGTTGTGTTTGATTGTGGGCATTGCAGTTGTTGTGTAACTACAATTTATTTTTGATAATTAATTAATTATCATCATTCCTTTTTTTTTTTTTTTTTTTAAATGTTGTGGGTTGTAGTAGTAGGCCCGAGCTAGCCATGGGCATGGCCTCATGGGTGTGTGTGTGCATGATGAAGCAACTGTTCCTTTTGTTTTTTGAATATATTTCATTTTCAAGCACATTTAGGGCATGGATGGCATTGGATTGAGTTGGGGAAGTGTGTTTTTTGGGGTGGCCTTGCTGATGTTGTTGGGCCTGGCCATGTGGCTGGTGGCCATTTTGAGGCCTAGGCCTGCAAGCTTGCCTGGCCTTGTCTGCCAACAGGCCTGCTTTCATCCACTGCTACCAGAGCAGGTAGCCACAGCTTTAGTAATCTACTGTTTTCTGTGTGCTCTGGTGAATTTAGACATCATTTAGGGCATGGATGGCATTGGATTGAGTTGGGGAAGTGTGTTTTTTGGGGTGGCCTTGCTGATGTTGTTGGGCCTGGCCAGGTGGCTGGTGGCCATTTTGAGGCCTAGGCCTGCAAGCTTGCCTGGCCTTGTCTGCCAACAGGCCTGCTTTCATCCACTGCTACCAGAGCAGGTAGCCACAGCTTTAGTAATCTACTGTTTTCTGTTTGCTCTGTTGAATTTAGACATCATTTAGGGCATGGATGGCATTGGATTGAGTTGGGGAAGTGTGTTTTTTGGGGTGGCCTTGCTGATGTTGTTGGGCCTGGCCATGTGGCTGGTGGCCATTTTGAGGCCTAGGCCTGCAAGCTTGCCTGGCCTTGTCTGCCAACAGGCCTGCTTTCATCCACTGCTACCAGAGCAGGTAGCCACAGCTTTAGTAATCTACTGTTTTCTGTTTGCTCTGTTGAATTTAGACATCATTTAGGGCATGGATGGCATTGGATTGAGTTGGGGAAGTGTGTTTTTTGGGGTGGCCTTGCTGATGTTGCTGGGCCTGGCCATGTGGCTGGTGGCCATTTTGAGGCCTAGGCCTGCAAGCTTGCCTGGCCTTGTCTGCCAACAGGCCTGCTTTCATCCACTGCTACCAGAGCAGGTAGCCACAGCTTTAGTAATCCACTGTTTTCTGTTTGCTCTGTTGAATTTAGACATCATTTAGGGCATGGATGGCATTGGATTGAGTTGGGGAAGTGTGTTTTTTGGGGTGGCCTTGCTGATGTTGTTGGGCCTGGCCATGTGGCTGGTGGCCATTTTGAGGCCTAGGCCTGCAAGCTTGCCTGGCCTTGTCTGCCAACAGGCCTGCTTTCATCCACTGCTACCAGAGCAGGTAGCCACAGCTTTAGTAATCTACTGTTTTCTGTTTGCTCTGTTGAATTTAGACATCATTTAGGGCATGGATGGCATTGGATTGAGTTGGGGAAGTGTGTTTTTTGGGGTGGCCTTGCTGATGTTGTTGGGCCTGGCCATGTGGCTGGTGGCCATTTTGAGGCCTAGGCCTGCAAGCTTGCCTGGACTTGTCTGCCAACAGGCCTGCTTTCATCCACTGCTACCAGAGCAGGTAGCCACAGCTTTAGTAATCTACTGTTTTCTGTGTGCTCTGTTGAATTTAGACATCATTTAGGGCATGGATGGCATTGGATTGGGTTGGGAAGTGTGTTTTTTGGGGTGGCCTTGCTGATGTTGTTGGGCCTGGCCATGTGGCTGGTGGCCATTTTGAGGCCTAGGCCTGCAAGCTTGCCTGGCCTTGTCTGCCAACAGGCCTGCTTTCATCCACTGCTACCAGAGCAGGTAGCCACAGCTTTAGTAATCTACTGTTTTCTGTGTGCTCTGTTGAATTTAGACATCATTTAGGGCATGGATGGCATTGGATTGAGTTGGGGAAGTGTGTTTTTTGGGGTGGCCTTGCTGATGTTGTTGGGCCTGGCCATGTGGCTGGTGGCCATTTTGAGGCCTAGGCCTGCAAGCTTGCCTGGCCTTGTCTGCCAACAGGCCTGCTTTCATCCACTGCTACCAGAGCAGGTAGCCACAGCTTTAGTAATCTACTGTTTTCTGTTTGCTCTGTTGAATTTAGACATCATTTAGGGCATGGATGGCATTGGATTGAGTTGGGGAAGTGTGTTTTTTGGGGTGGCCTTGCTGATGTTGTTGGGCCTGGCCATGTGGCTGGTGGCCATTTTGAGGCCTAGGCCTGCAAGCTTGCCTGGCCTTGTCTGCCAACAGGCCTGCTTTCATCCACTGCTACCAGAGCAGGTAGCCACAGCTTTAGTAATCTACTGTTTTCTGTTTGCTCTGTTGAATTTAGACATCATTTAGGGCATGGATGGCATTGGATTGAGTTGGGGAAGTGTGTTTTTTGGGGTGGCCTTGCTGATGTTGTTGGGCCTGGCCATGTGGCTGGTGGCCATTTTGAGGCCTAGGCCTACAAGCTTGCCTGGCCTTGTCTGCCAACAGGCCTGCTTTTTCATCCACTAGGATCAGAGCAGGTAGCCACAGCTTTATTGATCAAGTGTTTTCTATGTGATCTGTTGAATTTTTAGACATCACCTTCCTGAGAGTGTAGTGTGTGGCTGTACACAGTACTAGTAGTATAACATAGCTCTAGTTAAAAAAAAGTCAGACATGGCTAGACTATCTTTTGTTTGCACTAGTACAGTACTAAGTAACAGAACCACAAAAACAAATGCAACATTTCACTGATGTTCTTCTCCTGTCTTCTTTGCTTTTAGGTGCACAAAAGACAGAGTAGGAGGTGTCATCGGCATCACCTGGCTACCCGTTGTACTGCCAGCCAGACAGAAGTCCTGCTGCGCATCACGCCCACGTGTGACCAGAACTTGTTGTGCATCTGCCTCCTGCCTGACATCGGAAGAAGATGGCCCCAAAGAAATGTACCAGGTCCAGTACCAAGAAAGTTGCTGGTGAGAAGAAGGAACAGAAAAAGGAAGTGCCATTAACCACGACTGGTGGTGTGCCGGCCAAGGTTTTTTTTGGCACCAAAGCGTTGTCCGGGAACCAAGCTGGGAGCAGCACAGCGGTCCAGCAACCCCACCAACCTAGGCCCAAGGGCTTTACTGTCGCAGAGGTAGCCAGTCTACTAACGGGCAGCGATGTTGAAGAAATGTCATTACTGCAAAGTAGTACACAATCAAGTTCAACGCAGGCGCAAACTCAGCAGATCAGTGTCAAGCCGCCGCAACCAGAACAGCAGCAGCCGCCGCAACCAGAACAGCAGCAGCCGCCGCAACCAGAACAGCAGCAGCCGCCGCAACCAGAACAGCAGCAGCCACCGCAACCAGAACAGCAGCAGCCGCCGCAACCAGAACAGCAGCAGCCCCCGCAACCAGAACAGCAGCAGCCGATGCAACAGCCCACCATAGTAGTTGTTGCTCCTGACGTAGGGGCATTTCAGGAAATCGAGCTTCCTGCAGACAAAGTGGAGCGAAGTCAAACCACTGTTTCAGAAGATAAATTGTCTTCCAGACCACCAGCAAGGAAAAGGAGGCTTAGTCCATCATCTTCTTCTTCAAGCCCCGCTTCTGATGATCGTGATGACACTTGGGTCCCACCAGCTCCGTCTGAGAGTGAAGTACGCCACAAGACATTGCTTCTGAAAAGGAAGGTCCCAGAAAAACTTAGAGTTATGGAGGTAGATGTAGAAGAGGGGTTGATGATGTTGATGAAGACGAGCCAGTCATCACGCACATTACTCCCGCCCCAAAGGGATTGGAGACCGACATTCTCACCCTATCCAGAAAGGCTGCTACTGAGCGGGATGTAGCACAGATCTCACCAACACAGGTTACACCACCACTACCTCCAGCTGCCATATTTTGCAAGGCCCGGCAGGGACCTACATCCAGCTCAACCATCTCAGTAGGAAGTGGTAGTAAAAGTCACAGTGTAGGTGGACAGGGTCACATATTTTCAAGCACCCGCTCAAGTTCATCTGGTGTTGAAAGTGGCACATCCAGCAGTGCCAGAAAGTTCTCCTCCCCAGTTTGGGACTTCTTTTCTGTTAGCGCCAAGGAGGAGAACGTTGCTATATGCGCAATTTGTCGGCAAGGTGTTCGGCGTGGTAAGCTTGGTACAAACTATGGTACCGGAGGACAAGCAAGTCATCTAAAAATACACCACAATATCGTGTGGGAGGATCACCTACGTGAGTTAAAAGAAAGTAGGAAAACTAAACCCTTTGAAGTTGGTCAGGAATCAGGGAGCGATATTATTGTGGTGGCAGGTGAAGAACACGGAGGCATTTCTAGCCCTGTCTCCAGTAGTGCAGTCACTGCAGTGGTAACGCCCACATCCTCCTCAGTAACATCAGAGTGGCACCGCAGTAAGAGCCATACTCAGAGTGTGGGTGAGACACCAAGGCGACCGGCGAGTACCTCAATGAGACAATCTGTGTCATTGAGCCTTAGTGGGTTAATGAAAACAGCACCACTAAGGAAAGTAAGCCAGCCTACCATTGACAGCATGTTTAGGTTGGAGGGGCAGTTCCAACGCAACCACCCAACGGCACGATTGTACAATGCGAAGCTGGCTAAAATGTTAGCGCTGGACCTTCTTCCTTTTTCATTTGTGGAAGGGGTGGGTTTCCTTGAATTTGTGTCTGCCATCTGCCCGAAATGGAAAGTTCCCAGCCGGTCCTATTTCGCAAGAATTGCTGTTCCGGCACTACATCATGATGTGCTGGAATTGGTTGGTCACGGTTTGCAGCAGAGTGCTGTGCACAATATCCACCTGACAACAGACATGTGGACCAGTTGCCAAGCCACAGATTACATGTGCATCACTGCACACTGGATCTCTTTTGTGGGGGTTAGAGATCAACTATCTGCACGAGGTGTTGTTGACACAGCTGCGATTTTTGAAGGTACTCGGAAACATGCAACTGTAGCCATGTTCGCCATGGAGAAATCTCATACGGCTGAAAACATTTTAGAAGAGTTTCGCACCAAGGTTTTGGAATGGCTGCGGCCCAGAGGGCTTGGTATTGGTTTTGTTGCCACAGACAATGGCAGTAATGTACTTAAGGCCATGGAACTTGGTTCCTATTTCAGGGTTCCGTGTTTGGCACACTGCATAAACATTATAGTGCAAGACTTTCTGAAAAAAGAACCCATAGTAAGCAATTTACTGGCCATCTGCCGAAGAATATGCACTCATTTCAGCCATTCTTTTAAAGCTCGGAAGCAGCTGAGGATCATCCAACGTGACCGTAGGATGCCAGTCAAGGCACTCATCCAGGAGGTGGCAACACGTTGGAACTCAACGTATTACATGCTTGATCGTCTGTACGAACAGCACAGGTCACTCAATGATTATGTCTGGTACAGAAGCAGTGATGCTAGTGTTAAAGGCATGACCCTTCAGAGGGAGCAATGGACCCTAATTCAATGCCTGACTGAGATGCTGTCTCCTTTTGAGGTCTTCACACGTGAAGTCAGCAAGGAGGACTGTACAATGGGCCAAGCTATCCCATTGTTGCAAATGCTAGAGCATGAGCTGAATAATGTGTCTGAATCCTACAAAGGTGTAGAGGACAGAAGGCAAGCCCATGACTTGGTGGAGAGCTTATCCAGGCGCTTATCAGAAAATGTAAGGATACAAAATAAAATTTTGTCACAAGATTGATGGAAAGTTCTGGAATCTGCGTGGATCCACAAATTTCCACCCACCCCGCGTTCCCCAAAGTCCTACGAGAAAAATGATGCCCCCATCTGCCCCCCAGGGGAGGCAGAAAATCCACTAGACGCCAGGGAGTTTTTGGGGCAAATTTTAATTAGGGTGGGGGCTGCCCGAAACGGGTATGCCAATGCCCCCACCCTAATTAAAATTTGCCCCAAAAAATCCCTGGCGTCTAGTGGGTGTTTTGCCCCCCGGGGTGGTAGACTGGGGGCTACTGTCCCATCTGCCCCCAGGGGGGCAGGAAGGCTTTAATGTTGGTAGGGGCATGGGCATGCCCTTTTTGGGACCCCCAAAAAATCCCTGGCATCTAGTGGGCTTTTTGCCCCCCCCGGTGGGGCAGATTGGCAGCTTAAGCCCACTTCTGCCCGGGGGGGGTAGAAAGTCCATTGGATGCCAGGGAGGTTTTTGGGCAAATTTTTATTAGGTTGGGGGCTGCCCAAAACGGGTATACCAATGTCCCCAACCTAATTAAAATTTGCCAAAAAAATCCCTGGCATCTAGTGGGCATTTTGCCCCCCTGGGGGGCAGATTGGGGGCTACTGCCCCATCTGCCCCCCAGGGGAGCAGGAAAGCTGTTATATTTGTGGGGGTTGGGGGTGGGGGCATGGGCATGCCCGTTTTGGGAGCCCCCACCCTAATTCAAATTTGCCCCAAAAAAACTCCCGGGCGTCTATTGGACTTTTTGCCCCCCTGGCATGGCAGATTGGGGGCTAATACCCCATCTGCCTGCAGGGGGGGCAGAAAGTCCACTAGACGCCAAGGAGTTTTTGGGCAAATTTAATTAGGGTGGGGGCTGCCCAAAACGGGCAGGCCAATGCCCCCACCCTAATTAAAATTTGCCTAAAAAATCTCTGGTGTCTACTGGGCTTTTTACCCCACGGGGGGGCAGATTTGGGACTAATGCCCCCATCTGCCCCCCAGGGGGGGGCAGAAAGGCTGTCATTTTTGCAGAGGGTGGGTGGGGGCATGGGCATGCCCATATTGGGCAGCCCCCACCCCAATTTACAAGAAAGAATAAATCCCTGACGTATAGTGGGCTTTCTGCCCCCCCGGGGGGGCAGATTTGGGGCTAATGCCCCCATCTGCCCCCAGGGGGGGCAGAAAGGCTGTCATTTTTGCGGAGGGTGGGTGGGGGCATGGGCATGCCCATATTGGGCAGACCCCACCCCAATTTACAAGAAAGAATAAATCCCTGGCGTATAGTGGGCTTTCTGCCCCCCGGGGGGGCAGATTTGGGGCTAATAGAAAGGCTGTCATTTTTACGGAGGGTGGGTGGGGTCATGAGCATGCCCATATTGGGCAGCCCGCACCCCAATTTACAACAAAAAAAAATCCCTGGTGTCTAGTGGGCTTTTTGCCCCCCACCGGGGGGGCAGATTGGGGGCTACTGCCCCCATCAGCCCCCCAGGGGGGGCAAAAAGACTAAATGGCACTACAAATATTTTGGGGGAGCAAAAGCCCTTGCCTAAGGGGCCGCTCCCCCCTCCTTGGTGTCTAGTGGGTGGATCCCTGCTTGGGGATCGCCCTCCTGGGATGATCCCCAAGCAGGGATCCACTGGGGAAGGGTACCATTAGAAAGGGGAGATTCTCCCCTTTCCAATGATACCTCTCCCGTCTTTCTATGTGCCCGGGGGGCTGCGATAGCCCCTTGAGCACATACAAAGTGAAACTGAAATGAGCCTAAAGGCTCATTTCAGTTTCGGTTTCTATGCAATGAAGACAGCGCGACGTGCGTGCTGATCTTCATTGCACAGAAACCAGGGAGGGGGCCTCGGGACCTGGGGAAGCTCTTCCCCAGCTCCCAAGGTCAAAGGCATTAAATAGAAATCCCTCTGCTGTCTGCAGCAGAGGGATTTCGTGCCCCTGGCCTCATGACGGAATGGTTCCGTCATGAGCACAGGGGCACCGATGCTCATGACGGAACCATTCCGTCATGAGCATCGAAGGGGTTAAAGAGGGAATGGCATATGTTGCATTGTCCCGAGTCAGAACTTTATCTGGATTCTATTTGATTGATTTTGATGAGAGAAAGATTAGTGCAGACGCAAATTGTGTAAGTGAGTATAATCGGTTAAGAAGACTGTATGCTCCCAACTTAGGTGAATATCCTGTATATAAAAAGCGTGTAGTAGGTCATAAACAAACTTATGCAAAACTCTGTAGTGAGGTTGGAAAGAAGAAAAAAATCAAGAGAATGTTGAGATTCCAAACAAAAAGAAAACGGACACTGTTGAAGAGATTGTTGGATATCAGTAAGAAAATGTAAATGTAAATTGATACTTGTATAGCGCACTACTCACCCGCAAGGGTCTCAAGGCGCTTGTACGAATACCGCTGTGGAACCCATCCTGGCTTTCCCTGTGAGGCGTCCACTCCTGGGCACCCCCAAGGTGGAGGCCAGGCATCCTTAGCGTTGTGGAGATTAAGCAAGCTATTGCCCAGAGTTGCAGAGTGGGACTCCATGATTGGAGAGGCACGAGGCGAGAATGATCAGGTCCGTGGAATGTTTGAGCCCAAGACCCACCGAGGCGGGGAATTGAACCCTGGTCCCGGGCTAGACCTCTGCATCAGGGTCTGCCGCTCTAATCATTGAGCCACACTTCTCCACAGACAGTTCAGATATCAACTGCTATGCTAATGTAGTTGTGAACGTCATATTTTTCCTAGAAAATCTCCAACAACAAATTACGTAGAATCATGAAAAAAGGTTTTGTTCCTTGTTGCATTCAATTTTTGAAAAATTGAGAATTGATAAAACTAAAATCCAAAGTGTCTTCTGGATATATGTTCTTGTTCTTCACAATTTACACAGAATGTGCAATAAGATGCTCAGGAATTTCTTATGTTTATGCTTGCAGTATTGGAAGATGAAGAAATACAAATTGAAAATATGTTGAGACTTTGCTATAGATGGGAACATGAATGTGAAAATTCTACATTTACTTCTAGCACTAAGATGGACACTGAAAGATTCATATATTTGACAATACCAGATTGTAAAACAGTGTAATTTAACAAATTAGTTATATCAGCTAATCAAAATATAGAGTGTAGTCACTGCAAATCAGAAATGTTATCAACATTATTTATAGAAAGATTTGGAAAATATATTATTTTAATGATACAGCGTTGTAGAGCAGATGGAAGAAAATTGGAAACTTTAATTAAATTTTTTTGTAGCAAGTCAACTATCAATATCAGGAAGAACTTTCATAGCAGTAGGAATTATTTTCCACGATGGACCTTCTACGACATCTGGACACTATACTGTCCATTTAAAGTGCAATATAGGATGGACACATTGTAATGATGCCCATTTGGTTTTCAAATATCGGTTGCCTAATGAATTAACCATGCACTATCCTTGCAGTATTCTAATCATCCAGTCAGTACACATGTACTCATGCAATTACCCAGGCACTAATTCATGCACTTCTACAATTCTTTGAGTGCCCCCTGGTGCATTGTAAATTGGGGGATTAAGTCCCCTTGAATCCTGAGGGTCCCTGGGGGCCAACTAGCCCACCAGGTACCTCCAGTAAGCGCCACAGAGTTGTGTTGCAAAGAGGTGTAAAAAGGGGTGTGGCCTCGACCACCTCTCTGCAACGCAGCCCTGTGGCACTTAATGGCAGAATCTGGTGGGCTATTTGGCCCCCAGGGACCTTCAGGATTCAAGGGGACTTAATCACCCAACTTAAAACGTGCCACGAGGTGCGTTTGCACACTTGTCACATCAGGCCCACCCCCTTCCTCCACCACTGTGCAAACGGGCCCTCTGGCGCGTTGTAAATTGAGGGATTAAGTCCCCTTGAATCCTGAGGGTCCCTGTGGTCCAATCAGCCCACCAGATGCCCCCAGTAAGCACCACAGAGCTGCGTTGCAGAGAGGTATAAAAAGGGGCATGGCCTCAGACCACCTCTCTGCAACGCAGCTATGTGGTGCTTACTGGAGGTACCTGGTGGGCTAGTTGGCCCCCAGTGATTCTCAGTATGCAAGGGGGCTTAATCCCCCAACTTAGAACACGTTTGCAGAGTGGTGGAGAAAGGGGGCGTGGCCTTTGTCCACCTCTCAGCAATCCCGCTGTGTGGGGCTTACTGGAGGTAAGAGGTAGGCTAGTTGGCCCCTAAAGGACCCCCAGCAGTGAAGGGGACTTCAATCCCCATCCAAGAGTGCACCAGGGAGCGCGTTTGTAGAGTGGTGGGCAAAGGGGGCGAAGCCTGCTCTTCGAACTTAGCAATGCTGCTGTGTTGGACTTACTAGAGGTAATAGGAGGGGTAGCTGGCCCCCAAGGATGTCCTTGGGGGCCAACTACCCCTCTTGTTACCTCCACTAAGTCCCGCACAGTGGGATTGCTAACACGTCATCGGAGGCCATGCCCTCCTTTCTCCAGCATTCTGCAAATATACCTCCTGGCAGACCATGGGATGGGCGATGAAGTCCAATTTACTCCTGAGGGATCTTGGGAGCCAAGAAGCCCTACTGGTACCTCCTGTAAGCCCTATGCACCGGAATTCCTGAACGCTGGTTGGAGGTCCAGAACCCTTTCTCCACCACTCTGCAAATGCAACTACTAGTTACTAATGTTTTTTGGAGTGGATGTACGTTGTGTGTAGTGGAATTATGTGGTATGTTGTGCAGTGAAATTATTTGGATAGAAAGTATGTGGTATTTAGTGTATAGGAATTATGTAGAGTGCGATTATGTGTTATGGAGAGTAATTATGTGGTATGGTAGTCTGTGTTGTGGAGTGGTAACCTCAGGTTTAGTCTTCCTTGTTTCCGTAGAAGCTCAACTATGAACTCAGTGAGACAAAAAAGATGGAATCACTGAGGAACACTTGTGGACCTAGTCAGAGGTATGAGCAGGGCCACTGGAATTATGTTACTGTTTGGCTGCACCGACTTTCGCACAATTATACATTTTCTGCATTGGCCACATAATTCATCATCTGCACCCTAATCTGCAGATTTGAACAAAAAAAGCCATGTTTCTAGCTGAAACGGGTCAAATATTACCAAAAATGCAGCAACAAGTGTTACAGCATGGTGGAAGGCCCTTTGCAAATCTAGAATTGTCACGTGTTACTTATTGCTAAATGTGGGTGTGCAAGCCACGCTTTTTTTTAATACCTATACAGAACCCATGTATTGTCACCTTAAAAGCCTCCCACAGCACCTTTGCGCTGTCCACTGAGCCGACATTCTTCTTAAAGAATTCAGTAATGGCTTGCTGTAGTTCAACTCTAAACACCTGATCTAGCATCGCTCTGGGCTGTAAGTGCCATGAGTACTGTTGCAGGGTATGTGTGGGCATGGCAGGTTCTAAGCACACCAGCGCGTGGTCTGAAAGGGTTTGGGCATATGTGCTATTGCTGTAGTCCATGTGCACGCATCTGCAGTAGCTATCCAGAAATGAATTCTGGACCACGTGTCGTGAGTGGTAGAGATACAGGTGCCCTCACTTTGATTTGGATGTCTTAGGCGCGATATATCTGTCATCTTATGTTTCTCCATAACCCTCTTTGAGTGCTATGGAAGACTGTTTACCATATTTATCGTTATGCGTAGACCTGTCTAGAAGTGGCTCAAGGCATGTGTTAAAATCTCCGCCCCAAAGTATTGCTGATGGTGGTAATGTGCGCAATTTAGCCCAAATTTGTACAAAAAAAGAGGGGTCGTCCGTGTTCGGTCCATATGCGGTAACTATGATTAGGACGGTTCCGCCAAAGTTGCCCTAAGCAATGACATATCTACCCTGCTCATCCTTAATTGCTTGAAGCAGCGTAAATGGTGTACCCTTTCTTATAAGAAGCAATACCCCTCTAGTGTATGTAGAGTAAGAGTACACCAGTCTAAAAGTGGCCCATGTAGCTGCAACCCTATTCTCGGAGAGGTCTGTGAGATGCTTTTCTTGAAGACAAGCTGTATCTACGTTATGGCGGTCAAAATATGCAATAACTTTCAAAAATTTTTTTTTTTTTTTTAGACCACGTAGATTCCATGTCATAAGTGTTAATTTTCTAGTGGAATGCATTCTGTTATCCATACTCTGCTGAGATGGTTGCATTATCCAAGCTGTGCTATATGAGTGCGTGTCTCGTTATGATTTTGGCATCTGCCCTCCCCACGCTATCCATATTTTGAAAATGTACACCCTTTCCTCCCACCCACTCCGCCATCCCAATTACAGCAAAGACAAGCCCAATAAACATATGTCTAAAAACCCACCCCCCCCCAAACAATCCCAATCAGGGAAAAAATGACATTGTGGTACACACATGGTGGCAGGAGCTGCCAGCCGGAACCCCAGTGGTGACGCCACGTGGGGGGGGGGGCGCCCATCCAACTGTAGGAAAGAAAGAAATAATACAATCGACACAACCTGCAAAACTCAAAGAAGAAACAACGTGCCATCCACATTACAAGCTTCATCACTATTTGCACTACTGCACCATGTGTGTATGCACCGTGCCCACAGTGTCTATTTTAATCTATAAAACAAACCATGAGTTCATTGTAGGCACTTATCTGTGTCCATGTAGAGCGTTTCCGGAGATAGCCAATGGGCAGTGACCCAGTACTGCTCACAGTTCAGGGGAAGCTTTTATTATTCAACATCTGAGGTGTTTGCTTGTTCTGCTTCTTCACCTCTAGGTGATCTCCTGCATGTAGCTTGAGAGCCCTTTAGTTGTAGGAATTTGAGCATTTCTTTGGGATCATTATACACCATGCTTTTCCCACCATCTTTTACTCGGAGACGGGCCGGATATATAATTGCATATGGAATGTTCTGGTCCCGTAGCTTCTTTTTAACTGTCACAAATTTCTTCCGCGCCTCTTGGACCTGTGGTGTGAAGTTTGGATAAATGCAAATGGTCATCCCTTCATGCGTTAGGCTTCCTAATTCTCTGGCCTTTCGGATTGCCGCATCGCAATCCCTATAGTTCAATAGTTTTGCTATGATCAGGCATGGTCTTGCCCCTGGCGGAGGCAGCAGAGCAAGCGATCTGTGCGCCCTCTCAATAATAAATACAACTGAAAAAGTGTCTTTGACGAACAGTGTCACCAGCAAGTTCTCAATGTAGCGCTCCATATTGCCTGTGTTCGTTGACTCTGCAATGCCCATAAAGCATAGGTTATTACGGCGGGATCTTACCTCCAAGTCCACCGACTTCGCCATTATAGATGCAAGAGGTTTTTTGGCTTTCTCCTATTTTGTTTCTATTTTACGCTGCACGTCTTCTGTGTCCGAGATCCGTCTCACTCTATCCACTCCATGTGTCTGTCCAGGTGTTCAGACATACGGTCCACTCTGTAGGTCAGAGTGTCAATTTTCCCATCTATGTTAGTCAGCATTGCCTGAATCGTCATGAACATGGATTGAAAATCAACAGTAGTAGCGGAGCTTGCTTCCGCCGTGGGTGTCTGAGTTGAAGACTGCTCTTCAGCGCTGTTGTCAGTCACCTTCTTTGCATGCTCAAAATGGAGTTCGGGCTGGTTCCTGTCTGTTTTCCCCATTGTTGCAGCCCTGCGGTCAGCTAAGAGCTGTACTGAGGCGTCACGTCTCGTAAGTCAAGACCCTTCAACTTTTTGTGTTGGCTTAGGCGGTGGCGCCTTGTGGCAAGAATCGTGACAATGCAGTCTAGTTCACGTTTTTCAATGCTGGCGTCCAGTGGGCGGCCGTCCAATAACTGTGCACCAAGCAAGCCACAATTACCCCAGGCAAATAGAGCCCAGCTGCCGCAACGCAAGTAACTTGCACTTCTATTAACAGGGCCTCAGTGAAGTAGGGTGTTGGCACTTCCGCGCCTTGTGTTCTTCAGTAGCTTACAAGCAGTATGCACAACCGCAATAACCCACAAAGAGGGATTTAGTGCGATACCCGCAAGGTGAGAGCAGGCAGTAGGCAAAGTGGGGATGGTGCATACGACCACCTTCGCGCTTCCTACCTCAGCTCCCGCACCACCCATGTGCCGTGCCACAGGCCTTCAGTTACTTGATGCAGATCACCTCTGGGATATACCTTCTGGTAACTTCAGCAAGGGTGCTGTTTCAAAGTGAGAGCCACTACAATACGCTGTATAGTCCAGTGCAATCACACTGTGTCCATTACCCCACTTGCAATCTCTTTCGGGGGGATCTGCTAATTATTGGTGACAATGTGTCTCTAAATGGTGCTCAGAGTCAGCGTATTCGGGTGTGCAAGCCACTCTTGCTTATCTCTGCACCTCTCTTGCCTCTTTCTGCATTTCTGTTGCTTCTTTCTGCACGTTTCTTTCTTTTTCTGCACTTCTCATGAACTCATTCTGCAAATGTAATGTACTTTCTGCACTTGTCTTCCCCCTTTCTGCACCTTTCCTGCCTGTTTTTGCATCTCACTTGCCTCTTTCTGCACTTTTCTTGCTTCTTTCTACACCACTATTGCTTCTTTCAGCAATTCTCTTGCCTATTTGTGCACATCTCTTGCCAGTTTCTGCACTTCTCTTGACTCTTTCTTCAACCCTGTTGCTTAATTCTGCACTTTCCATGCATCTTTCTGCACCTGTCTTGCTTCTTTCTGCACCCCTGTTATCTCTTTATGTACCTCATTTTCCTCTTTCTGCACTTTTCTTGCCGTTTTCTGCACCTCTCTTCCCTCTTTCTGCACGTCTGTTGCCTCTTTCTGCACCTCATGTGCTTCTTTCTGCACCCTTGTTGTCTCTTTCTGCACGTCTTCCCTGTTTCTGTACCTTTCCTGCCTGTTTTTGCATATCACTTGCCTCTTCCTCCAATTTTCTTGCTTCTTTCTACACCTCTGTTGCTTCTTTCAGCAATTCTCTTGCCTCTGTCTGCACCGCTCTTGCCTCTTTGTGTACCTCTGTTGGCTCTTTCTGTGCCTCACTTGCTCCTTTCTAAACGTGTCTTGCCTCATTCTGCACCCGTGTTGCTCCATTCTGCACTTTCCATGCTTCTTTCTGCAACCGTCTTGCTTCTTTCTGCACTCCTGTTGTCTCTTTATGTACCTCCTTTGACTCTTTCTGCACTTTTCTTGCCATTTTCTGCACCTCCCTTCCCTCTTTCTGCACGTCTGTTGCCTCTTTCGTCACCCCTGTTGTCTTCCTGCACTCATCTTCCGTCTTTCTGTACCTTTCCTTCCTGTTTTTGCATCTCACTTGCCTCTTTCTGCACTTTTCTTGCTTCTTTCTACACCTCTGTTGCTTATTTCAGCAATTCTCTTTTCCTCTTTGTGCACTTCTCTTGCCCGTTTCTGTACTTCTTTTGCCTCTTTTTGCACCTCTGTTGGCTCTTTCTGCATCTCAGTTGCTTCTTTCTACACTTATCTTGCCTCTTTCTGCACCTCTGTTGCTTCATTCTGCACTTTCCATTCTTCTTTCTGCACCAATCTTCCTTCTTTCTGCACCCCTGTTGTACCTCTGTTGCCTTTTTCTGCACTTTTCTTGCCTTTTTCTGCACCTCTCTTCTCTCCTTCTGCATGTCTGTTGCCTCTTTCTGCACCTGTCTTGCTCCTTTCTGTACCCCTGTTGTCTCTTTATGTACCTCTTTTGCCTCTTTCTGCATTTTTCTTGCCTTTTTCTGTACCTCTCTTCCCTCTTACTGCACATCTGCTGCCTCTTTCTGCACCTCATTTGCTTCTTTCTGCACACCTGTTGTCTCTTTCTGCACTTGTCTTCCCTCTTTCTGTACCTTTCCTGCGTGTTTTTGCATCTCACTTGCCTCTTTCTGCACTAATCTTGCTTCTTTCCAAACCTCTGTTGCTTCTTTCAGCAATTCTCTTGCCTCTTTCTGCACTTCTCTTGCCTGTTTCTGCACATTTCCTGCCTCTTTTTGCACCTCTGTTGGCACTTTCAGCACCTCTCTAAATCCTTTCTACACTTCTCTTGCCTCTTTTTGCACCCCTGGTGCTTCATTCTGCACTTTCCATGCTTCTTTCTGCACCTGTCTTGCTTCTTTCTTCACCCCTGTTGTCTCTTTATGTACCTATTTGGCCTCTTTCTGCACTTTTCTTGCCTCGTTCTGCACCTCTCTTCCCTCTTTCTACACGTCTGTTGCCTCTTTCTGCACCTCATTTGCTTCTTTCTGCAACCCTGTTCTTTCTTTATGCACTCGTCTTCCCTCTTTCTGTACCTTTCCTGCCTGTTTTTGCATCTCACTTGCCTCTTTCTGCACTTTTCTTGCTGCTTTCTACACCTCTGTTGCTTCTTTCAGCAATTCTGTTGCCTCTTTGTGCACTTCTCTTGCCTGTTTCTGCACTTCTCCTGCCTCTTTCTGCACCGCTGTTGCTTCATTCTGCACTCCCCATGCTTCTTTCTGCACCCCTGTTCTCTATTTATGCACTCGTCTTCCCTCTTTCTGTACCTTTCCTGCCTGTCTCTGCACTTCTCTTGCTCTTTCTGCACTATTGCTGCTTCATTCTGCACTTTCCATGCTTCTTTCTGCACCTGTCTTGCTTCTTTCTGCACCCCTGCTGTCTCTTTATGTACCTCTTTTTTCGTCTTCCTGCACTTTTTATTGGCTTTTTCTGCACCTCTCTTCCCTCTTTCTACACGTCTGTTGCCACTTTCTGCACCTCCTTTGCTTCTCTCTGTACCCCATTGTCTCTTTCTGCACTCATCGTCCCTCTTTCTGTACCTTTCCTGCCTGTTTTTGCATCTCACTTGCCTCTTTTTGCACTTTTCTTGCTTCTTTCTACACCTCTTTTTCTTCTTTCAGCAATTCTCTTGGCTCTTTCTGCACTTTTCTTGGCTTTTTCGGCACCTCTCTTCCTTCTTTCTACATGTCTGTTGCCTCTTTCTGCATGCCACTTGCTTCTTTCTGTACCCCTGTTCTCTCTTTATGCACTTGTCTTCCCACTTTCTGTACCTTTCCCACCTGTTTTTGCATTTGACTTACCTCTTTCTGCACTTTTCTTGATTCTTGCTTCTTTCTAAACCTCTGTTGCTTCTTTCAGCAATTCAATTGCCTCTTTGTGCATTTCTCTTGCCTGTTTCTGTACCATTCCTTTCTCTTTCTGCACCTCTGTTGGCTCTTTCTGCACCTCACTAACTCCTTTCTACACTTCTCTTGCCTCTTTTTGCACCCCTGGTGCTTCATTCTGCACTTTCCATGCTTCTTTCTGCACCTGTCTTGCTTCTTTCTTCAGCCCTGTTGTCTCTTTATGTACCTATTTTGCCTCTTTCTTCACTTTTCTTGCCTCGTTCTGCACCTCTCTTCCCTCTTTCTGCACGCCTGTTGCCTCTTTCTGCACCTCATTTGCTTCTTTCGGCACTCCTGTTGTCTCTTTCTGCACTTGCCTTCCCTCTTTCTGTACCTTTCCTGCCTGTTTTTGCATCTCACTTGTCTGTTTCTGCACTTTTCTTGCTGCTTTCTACACCTCTGCTGCTTCTTTCAGCAATTCTGTTGCCCCTTTGTGCACTTCTCTTGCCTGTTTCTGCACTTCTCCTGCCTCTTTCTGCACCGCTGTTGCTTCATTCCGCACTTCCCATGCTTCTTTCTGCATCCCTGTTCTATATATATATATGCACTCGTCTTCCCTATTTCTGTACCTTTCCTGCCTGTTTCTGCACTTCTCTTGCCTGTTTCTGCACTATTGCTGCTTCATTCTGCACATTCCATGCTTCTTTCTGCACCCCTGGTGTCTCTTTATGTACCTCTTTTTTGTCTTTCTGCACTTTTCTTGGCTTTTTCTGCACCTCTCTTCCCTCTTTCTACTCTTCTCTTGCCTCTTTCTGCACTCCTGTTGCTTCATTCTGCACTTTCCATGCTTCTTTCTATACCTGTCTTGCTTCTTTCTGCACCCCGTTGTCTCTTTATTTACCTCTTTTGCCTCTTTCTGCACTTTTCTTGCCTTTTTCTGCATCTCTCTTCCCTCTTTCTGCATGTGTTTTGCCTCTTTCTGTACCTCATTTGCTTTTTCTGCACTCCTGTTGTCTCTTTCTGCACTTGTCTTCCCTCTTTCTGTATCTTTCCTGCCTCTTTCTGCACCTTTCTTTCTTCTTTTTACATCTCTGTTGCTTCTTTCAGCAATTCTCTTGCCTCTTTGTGCTCTTCTCTTGCCTGTTTCTGCACCTCTCCTGCCTCTTTTTGCACCTTTGTTGGCTCTTTCTGCAACTCACTTGCTCCTTTCTACACATCTCTTACCTCTTTCTGCAACCCTGTTGGTTCATTCTGCACTTCTCTTCCTTCTTTCTGCACCCATCCTGCCTTTTTCTGTACATCTCTTGCCTCTTTGTGCACCCATTCTACCTTTTTCTGCAACCCTCTTGACTCTATCACCACCCCTCTTCCCTCTTTCTGCACCTCTGTTGGTTCTTTCTGCACTGCTCTTGCTTCTATCTGCACCTTACCTGCCTCTTTCTGTATTTCTCTTGCTTCTTTCTACACCTCTGTTGCTTCTTTCAGCAATTCTCTAGCCTCTTTCTGCACTTCTCTTCCTTCTTTCTGCACCCCTCCTGCCTCTTTCTGTACCTCTCTTGCCTCTTTCTGCACCTCTCCTATCCCTTTCTGCACCCCTTTTGCCTCTTTTTATACCTCTGTTGGTTCTTTCTGCACTGCTCTTGATTCTTTCTGCATCTCACTTGCCTCTTTCTGCACTTCACTTGCTTCTTTCTGTACTGCTCTTGCCTCCTTCTGCACCTCTTAGTTAGAGGTAGTTTTAATCCCCCTGCCCTATTACATACTAGGGCCATACAGGGGAGGCCATGCCAATCACAGAGGTACCCAAACCCATAGTGTACCCTAGTGTATGTAGGTGTTTTCACTGTATTCTAAGGGGCAGATCTACAAGCCCCTTGCGACAGTTTTATGCCATTGTTGCATCACTTTGTGACGCAGCGGTGGTGTAAACAATGCGCCATTATGCGACATATTTACAACATGACGCATCTAGTGAGATGTGTAACATTGTAAAGCCCTGCGCTACATTATACCTGCATCAGGTATAATGTATGCAGGGTGGGCGTTCCGTCGCAAGGAAGCCCTGTAAAATTGATGCAGTGAAATCTACAAGATTTCACTGAGTCACTTTTCCATCCCAGCTGCGTCAAATCCTTACGCCTGCTTGAAGCAGGCGTAAGGAGTGACGCAGCATATAAGGTATAGGGCACCCCTGAGCAGCTGCTTGAGTTGCGTCGCGCTTGTGACACAACTCCTGCACTGCATCACCCTTACGGCGACAGATGCGTCACGCATCTGTCTAACCATGCGCCATGGTGCGCCACATTGTAAATGCGGCGCATCCATGGTGGTGCAAGGGGTTTTTTGAGCACAGGATGACTTAGCAACAGACTCTTTCTACTCCTCTATTGGTTCTTTGTGCACATCTCTTGCTTCTTTCTGCACCTTTCTTCGACTTTCTGGACTTCTGTTGCCTCTTTCTGCATTTCTCTTGCTTCTTCCTCTTTCTGCGCATGTCCTACCTCTATAGGCATAGTTAGAAATTAGCATTTAAAAAATCCTTTAAAATTCACTGAAAAAAACATAGGTTTCAGGGACGTTATAGTTAGTTGGACATTTCACTCATACAAAACCAGAGAAATTCGGCCTTTATAGTTAGTTCAGCTTACTATAATTCGCGCCCCCGCAATGCACTGCTGATGAAGTCACATATTACATCATTCATGACATGGTCAGTGACATCTCAAATGACATCACTGAATACATCACTGATGACATCATCCAGTGACTGTGTGTTTCTGTAAAGTTTAAATATGTTTTATATATATATATATATATATATATATATATATTATCTACTGGCGGTCGCCAGTAGATAGTTATAGTTAGGACCGTGTTTCCATAGGAAATCTGAAAATTCTATTTTGAATAACTTTGGCGCCGGTTGACTAATCCTCGCGAAATTTTCAAATATACTGGGGCGCTCCGCTCAGCTCCTACCCAGAAAGTCTCGAGGCGATTCGTCAAGTGGGGGCCGAGAAAAAAGGGGGGTCCCAGAACGCGTTTTCCCCATGCATTTTCCCATAGGACCTTTAGTCGAAGGTACAGCCTGGACGGCTGAACAGAATTACTTGAAATTTGGCAGAGAGTTAGTCCTCAGGTCAGGGAAGTGCCTTTTGCAGGTCTGGTGTCAATCTGTTCAGTAGTTCCTGAGAAAATAGCATTTAAAAGCATATAAATATCTATAAGCGCGTACCGTGCGCTCACCGTGCGCAGACCGTGTGAGCACCGTGAAGAGCACCCTAACATGCGCGAGCGTAATTCTGATTGTGGTTACATGTTAGTCAACGTTCGAATCGGTCGAAATCAGGAAGTGTCGGCCGCCATTTTGTTTGTTTTCAGTGCGAGAGTGAAAAAGGAAGGTGGCGAACGTGAAAAGGGGGCAGGGTAGAGAGTTCCTGGCCCCCTAGCCTTTGTGTTATACAGAAAAACAATGGTATACAGGAATTGATACACAATTTATTTTTGAAAAGAGCACATATTAATTACCCTTTCTCTAGTTAATCAATCTCACAGAAAATATATCAAAGCATTTTTAGCCATCTACATGAATCGTGACGTCTCATCAGGCGAGAAATAACAAAACATCTATACAAAAATATATACTAAATTCCAAAGAGGAAACATAACACCCAACACCTTGTAACATACGTTAACCCCACAAGTACATTTCACTAGTGTCCTCCCACTTATTCAGGGTGGACCACTCGGAGGTAGTCAAGACAGTAAACTGGAAATCTATCCATCAATGTAGACCCTCTCAGAATACTGTCGCGTTGTGTGCAATCAAAAGTTCATATTTGCGGCTCCTCCTTCAAGAAAATGTGTCTACGCACATGCGTTTCAGCCTTAATCTTTGCTTGGCCTCCTCAGGACAGGGTTAATACATGACTGTGCCCACACTACAAAAAAATATATATATTTACAATAATTACAATAAAAACCGCATAAATGGTATTGCCAAGACACTACATGCCTCCCGAGCTGGTGAGGGTGATGGTAGTAGCCCGCACAATCCCTAGAGAGTCTGGTTCTACACAAAAGAATCACCAAAAGTGCAGTAAATAGTGACCAAAAGTGCCCAAAGTTAAAGAGCAGTTCTAACAAAATACTACCTACTGGAGACATACCCGTGGTGTGTTCAGAAATCTAAATCCCAAGGATCGGCCGAAATGAGCTAGCTTAAGGACTTAGGTGCGCAACAACGGCCGGGGCTCTAATCAATCAATCCTCGTAAAGTAACAGAAGAAAGTGCACGCCTCTACTATATTCACGTGTAAAACTCACTGGTGGAAGGAGCCCATACACTTACACATCCGTGTAAGCTCATCCTGACACTTAGAAATAGGAAGTGGCTTAAATCAAAAGGCTTCCGCGACAAAATCAAGGCACCTAGGAGGAAAGTGAATGAGCACCTTAACATATTAAATTATTAAAACCTCCATGGAGATAACAATCTTGCCAAGCAGCTTCCCTAACACCAGACTATAGTGTGCGCCAGTGCTGTACCTTGGGCCCAGAAAACGGGCTCCTGTATCACGAGCACTCTCCTTATTTTCCCGTCTGCCTTAGTCCCAAATCTAAGGAAAGAAAACATTTAATAAATCTCACGTTCTCACTCAAACAAAACTCTCCCTCCATGAGGTCTGTCGATACTGAAGTCTCGCCTCCCTAGGGGATAACGGGACCGTGACTTCAACACGCGCATCCCCGTAAAGCAGGAACTTACTTTTAAAGAACAATGGTCCTGCACCAAGCTAGAACCCACCGCCAACGCCGTCCGTCGTGCATGATGTCTAACAGGATGCTGCTATCTATACACCCGACGCTCGGCGAGCCGAGTAAAAATAAAGAGAGGACTATTCTAGTGGAAAGTTAAACAACCGGAGGCCAAAAAGGTGGCCATCTTGTAACGGTGTAAACTGGGCCAACCCAGCCGGTTCCCACTAAATCAAGTAGGGGCGGTAAAGGCGACAGGGGTGGAGAGGAGGGAAACGAAAAAGGGCAAGGGAGAGCCAATACATATAAATAGTGCCAACGGATTGAACCTAATCGAACGGGCACCACCAGTGCTCAAACCACCCAATAGGGGGGCAACAGTGGCCTAGCAATACCATTCCTTATAAAAGGACACTCTATACATATTTTACATAAATACATACATAATCTACAACATTGTAGTAGCATTAATTCAAGAGAAACAGAGAATCCTAACATAGTTAAACAACCCTAAATCAGACCTCCCCCTTCAGCTTCGTATGTTCTGTACTGTCATCTTCCTCAAATCAGGGCCCAGATCTCGTCTCGGTCATTCAACCCATGGGTGGCTGTGTGGTATCGTTCTATCATACGTGCCTCAAGGCGGTTCAGGTTCTTTTGCAGAGTCATTTTGTTGACTCCTTTTGCCACTACTAACACTGTCCAGTACAATTCGTCTTCTCTGTGGTTCATATCGATAAAATGTTGAACCATAGGCGCCCCTACGATACCGCAGCGTATCCGAGATTTGCGCTGCAAGATCCTCATCTTGATTGCTTGGGTCGTCTGCCCAATATATGTTTTCCTACATGGGCACGTGGCTGAGTACACTACGTTTTTGGTATTACAGTTCGAGAAACTTAACTGGGAGTGTACCATATTGTTTATCTCGACGGAATTAGAGTCTTTAGTTTGCTGGCACACCCCGCACCCATTGCATCGATAGTGTCCAATGAGTGCTGGCAAACCTAGCATGCTACATACATCTCTTTGACTGGCTGCTGGGCTGGTTGTTTTCACCAGAAAATTTCTCAGATTTTTTCCTCTCCGAAACGCAAATAATGGTTTCGGAATGTTTAGATGTTCCACTAATCTAAGATTTTTCAGAATGATCTGTTTGACCTTATTCGCCTTAGGATTGAATGTCAAAACACAGACCAATTGTTCTGTTTCTATTCTGCTTTTAGGGGTAAGTAGCGACTCTCTTGGGGTGTACCAAGCCCTCTTAAGGGCTGCCCTGACAAGTTTCCTGGGGTATCCTCTAGAAGTGAGTTTTTTCTGGAGGGTTTTGGCATTCCTGAAATAGTCAGTTTTATCGGTGCAATTACGCCTTACCCTCAAAAACTGCCCGTAGGGCAAGTTATCCTTGAGGTTGCACGGGTGTCCAGAAGAATATTCCAATAGCGTATTTCTGTCGGTGGGTTTGATATACACGTCCACCTCCAGTTTGCCTTCCTTATCAGTGATCCAAACATCTAAGAAATTGATCCGTTCGTTGCTTGACACCATAGTAAATTTTAAATGAGTTGTACGGGCATTGAGCCACGTGTGAAATTGTTCCAACTGTTCCTGCGACCCCTTCCATATCATAAACACGTCATCAATGAAGCGGACCCATCCAAGGGTATGATCCCTGAAGGGGGCCGCAGCATGGAAGACGTGTCTATTTTCAAATTGGTCCATTTGTAGGCAGAAATTTTTTTTAATATTTTTTTTTTTTAAATCGCGGGGGTGCGCGCACCGTGCGCGCACTGTGAAAAACCAAAAATAAATAAATAAATAAAACATTAATACGTAGTTTATTGTAAAATAAATATATACAAAAAATAATAATACATACATAACTTAGCATTTAAAAAACCGTACAAATTCACTGAAAAAACCATAGGTTTCATACACGTTATAGTTAGGAATTAGCATTTAAAAAACCTTGCAAATTCACTTAAAAAACCATAGGTTTCACACATGTTATAGTTAGGTGGATATTTCACTCGTAAAAAACCAATGAAATTCCCCCGTTATAGTTAGTTCAGATAACTATAACTCGCGCGACCGCCACTCTATCACAAGGATGATGTCATGAGTGATGTCATGAGTGATGTCACTGACCATGTCATGAGTGATGTAATATGTGACGTCATCAGCAGTGCATTGCGGGCGCGCGAGTTATAGTTATCTGAACTAACTATAACGGAGGAATTTCATTGGTTTTTTACGAGTGAAATATCCACCTAACTATAACATGTGTGAAGCCTATGGTTTTTAAGTGAATTTGCAAGGTTTTTTTAATGCTAATTCCTAACTATAACGTGTATGAATCCTATGGTTTTTTCAGTGAAAATATATATATATATATATATATTCACTTAAAAAACCATAGGTTTCACACAGGTTATAGTTAGGTGGACATTTCACTCGTAAAAAACCAATGAAATTCCCCCGTTATAGTTAGTTCAGATAACTATAACTCGCGCGCCCGCAATCAACTGCTCATGATGTCACATATTACATCACTCATGACATGGTCAGTGGCATCACTCATGACATCACTGATGACATCATCCTTGTGATAGAGTGGCGGTCGTGCGAGTTATAGTTATCTGAACTAACTATAACGTGGGAATTTCATTGGTTTTTTTACGAGTGAAATGTCCACCTAACTATAACCTGTGTGAAACCTATGGCTTTTTAAGTGAATTCGCAAGGTTTTTTAAATGCCAATTCCTAACTATAACGTGTGTGAAACCTATGGTTTTTTAAGTGAATTTGTACGGTTTTTTAAATGCTAAGTTATGTATTTATTAATTTTTTTTTTTTAAGGTTTTCGCGCACCGTATATATGTGTATATATATATATATATATATATATATATATATATATATTCAAACCATGCCTCGCGATGACCTCTGCCTCTGAATGGTGGCGGGCTTCCGGCAAGGACGCGACCCTTCGTATCCAACTCCAGGTCCCCATTGCCGGGAGACGGCAATGAGGACCTGCTTCGCCCCCAGCTATGCAGGCTTGTACCTAGGCTGGTGGGAGGAGTAGGTGGCGAAAAACATCAGTGCCTTTAACCATCATGTCTTCCTCTGGGCCCGGTATATTGATGACATCTTCTGCATTTGGAAAGGAGATCAAACGGAGGCAGCTAAGTTTGTGGATTCCTTTAATAAAAACAGCCTGAACTTGAAATTCACCTACGCCATAGATAAAAAATCTATAGAGTTTCTAGATGTGATAGTCGAGGTAAATGGGAATCACTTAGAAAGCAAACTATTCCGTAAAAGCACGTCTGGGAATAGTATTTTTCATGCCTCAAGTTGTCATCCCTTAAATCTGATTAATAGTATCCCCTACGGGGAACTATTACGGGCCAGACGTAATTGTAGTTCAGAAATGGCCTTTGCAGAAGAAATGAATACTATGAAGACTAGATTCGAAGAGAGGGGCTACTCGCCAAAGGTCATCAGAAAAGCATGTGAAAAAGTTAAGAAAACAAAAGGAGAAGATCTGTTAGTTAGAAAAAACAAAACAGATATAGACATTGAACCAATAAGATTTATTACAACCTTCAGGCAATCAAGCAAGTGATGTCAGAAAATGTCTGAATACATTTTGGAATGTACTAAGTGTAGATAGCACGTTTGAGAAATGTATTGAGAGCTATACTAGTATCACATTTCGACGATGCCCAGCACTTAAAGATCTTTTGTGTAAAAGCACGTTAACATCTGAGAATGATCCCCATCTTAAAATCTAGGGGTTCTATAGATGTGCTTCTTGTAAAGCATGTAGGAATAGCTCAAATTGTAAACAGATAGTACTAAATTTCTGAAACCATTTGTCATTACTAAACATCTAAGCTGCAAATCGGATTTCTGTATCTATGCATTGATATGCCCATGTGAATTGGTATATATTGGTAGCACCATCAACCAAGTTAAGCTGCGCATTTTAGAACATATGCGAGCGATAACGAATGAAGACAGACAGTATCCAATTGCGAGGCATTTTAAGGAATGCCACTACAAAGATACTAGCCTATTAAGGTATTGTGCCCTGGATAGAATCCCTATCTCCGAACGTGGAGGGAATAGAATTCAGGAATTGCGCAGATTAGAATCAAGACTGATCATAAACTATGAAACTGTGCACCCAGAGGGCATCAATAAGGATGGGGAACTATCAGTCCATCTCGGCTGAGATGAATATTTGATCTGATCATAAGAAACTATACTGTTATGTAAATATAATAGGTCAATGTCGCATTGCCTCCTGTGATAAGATGTTTGTGTTGTTTTTAAATTTTGGTACAGACCATTTTATTGATGTATATATATATGATTTTTTTTTCTAGAGGAGACGGAGCTTTTGCCTGGGGTTGAGAAAGATGCAGCTTTAGCCACTTGTTGAGGTGTTAAAAAATGAACTGGAAACACGATTAAAATTGATGATGATCAGCCCACTCGGGCGTAGAAAAACAGAAGATAGGAATTGGTTTTGCTCGCATACCCACTATGGTTGAATCAATATGGTTATAATTTACTAGGTTTGAATTGTGATTGACTAATCATGAAATTAACACATCAGTCAGTCAAATACTTTTATTCGATCAATAAAAGATCATAAAAAGAGACAAAACACACATAAAATCACAGTACGGAAATACAGAGCAAAGGTACATCAATTACAAATCTGGTATATAAGGAACATAATCAAAATTTAAAAATTTAAAAATACGAAGAGAACCTATTACATCGATTCAGTTCTTAAGTTAAAATGAATAAATAGAGTTTGAGGATACAGTTTCTATCTAAAAGACTAGCAGGGATAAAATAGTCCATAATTAATGACCGCCGCCCATCACAGCCACAACCGTTGTGTTAATAGTGTGTCGCTCTCTGGCACGCATCTTACTAATGCGCACAGCAGCGACTAAAAAGTTTGCTACGTAAAAGGCAGTGGTGATATTAGGCAGGAGTTGTAGGGACAAGAGCGCTGGCCGAACCTGAACATGGCCAGCCTCTTTAAGTAAGGGTAACAGGTATTTTCTCCTGATGTGTACAAAATGTTCACAAAACATGATGAAATGTAATGTATCTTGGCTAGAAAAATTATCGCAGTCACATGGGGGCGCATTATCCGGGGTTGCCCACGTGGGATAAAAACCTAGCACATACGGTATCAAGTTTAAACGAAATTTAATCAAGAGAGACCTGTGAAGTGGGCTTGTGACAAAAGCCAGGTAGGGTTCAAGGCCCGGAACAGTAATTAGCCCATAGTTCCTTCTCACTACCGGCTTAATTAATTCAGTGTCCTCCCTCTCGACCGTTAATCTTGTCATTAATGCGGTCTTAATCCCCTTAATGTCCTGCTTGTTAATGCCTTCGGGGGAATTAAAGAGCACTGAACGTCCCACTGAACTCAGCATCTTTTTGACGTATACTAGCCATGGAATTGTGTGGGCTCTTTCCAAGGCTAGACAATCCTTTAGTATTAAATGCGTTAAAGGAATATCTTGATTAAGCCAGGTTTTAAGCCAACATATGACAGGTGCCATTTTAATTAGATCAACAACATACCCCAAGCCCAGTTCTGAATGTAATGTAAAAGTAGGTGTGGACTGAGGAACGGACAACAAGGATCTTAAAAACTTGTTTTCCACCCTCTGGATGGTGTCATTTCTGGAATAGCCCCATATGGCGGAGCCATAGGTGGCCAATGCCAGGGTTTTAGCTTTGTAGACTTTCAAGATGGCCTCCAGGGGGCGACTACCCAGCCGTTTGGCAAAGCCAAGTATAGCTGCCACAGATCTTGCCATTGCGTTGCCTTTAAGGTTGTGTTGAGGACCCCATGATCCCTTCTCGTCAAAAATGACCCCTAAATAGGTGAAAATTGGGACCCTTTTGACCTCGTGGCTTAGACAAAAGAAGGATTTAAATTTCTTTTTCCTACTAGCCTGGCCCGTGATCATGACCTGTGATTTCTGAGTATTAACTTTCAGGTCTAACGATGTCATAAAGTCTCCGAAAGAGGCCAATAATCTGTCAAGGGCCACTCCTGTACGCGCCAAAAGAACGGCGTCGTCCGCGTAAAGGAGAACTGGGATCTTGGTGTCTCCTACCCGTGGTACATCCACCGCAGCATTTGCCAGGGCGGGGTCCAGTGCATTGATATAAAGCGTGAAAAGGAGGGGTGCCAAAATGCATCCCTGCCTTACACCTCGCTCTGACTTGAAGCGGCTGGTACACCTTCCCTCCTGGGTGACTCTCACCGAGGCTGATAAATCACAGTGGAGATCTGCCAAAAAACCAACCAGTGGGGGATCGACTCCATTGTCCAAAAGAATACTCCACAGTTTCGACCTATTGACTAGGTCGAAGGCTGAGGAGAGGTCCATAAAGGCCATGAACAACGACCCCTCCTTTGCGATGGTGTATTTGCAAATAAGTAAGTGGAGATTCAAGCATTGATCCTGCGTGCTCCTGTTAGCCCTAAAACCATATTGGGCGTCACATAATATATTGTTACCTGCCAACCATGTATTCAGTCTGCCCAAGATGACTCTGCCTAAAATTTTGACAGCAGAGTCAATTAGGGAGATCGGCCTATAACATGCCGGATCATCCCTCTGGCCTTTTTTAAAAATTGGTATGATAGTGGATGTCGCCCAGGACTCAGGGATATACTTGTGTCTTGTGACATTAAAAACATTAGTTAATAATTTGGCCCATAGTTTAGGTGCGGACCTATATAGGTCAGCCGGGACGCCGTCAGGGCCTGGTGCCTTACTCTTCGATGTCTCTTGGATGGCTTTTTCCACCTCCTCCACCCTGAAGGCCGAAACAGGACCAACCTGATTTAAGGCTGACAACTCCTCTGAATTCCCATGCGAGACGGAACTATAAATTTTTCCGAAGTGGGTTAGCCACTGTTCGTCAGGTATGCTACATTCTAAGGTCTGATTCCCACTATCGGAAAAAAAGGGGTGATTTATCAATCCCCAAAATTTGGAACTATCCCGCAAGGTGTCCGGTAACAGCAAATTGTTCCAGGCTTCTTCCTGGATCTCATTTTTACGTGCTTTGATGGCCAATTTATACTGTTTCCGCAAAGAGGTAATTAGAGGTCTGTTTCTTGGTTTGCCTTTTATTGCCTTCAAAAGAGCAGAATGGGCCTTAATACAATTGGTATTGAACCATTTTTTCCCTATGGCACGTCCTGCCTTGGGTTTGGTCAGGAGGGCCGCATTTATATGTTGACAAATGATGGCAAAAGCCTCAACAATGCTAGAGTTGGAGTTGGCATGGTCTAGGCATATGTCCATCTCCGGTTTAACTTTAGCCAGTACATCTTGACAAAAAGAGATCGGGGACACCTGAGCCCATTTTACCCTCCTGCCCTGGTCTTTTACTATCAGGGCTCTAGGTCCCAAGATACTAGGCTCTTTAAATGCCAATAACCCATCCGAAGCGGCCTCCACTATCACTGGATTGTGATCACTGAATGCGGAGTCCTCCACCCTGTAGTTTAAAATCAAAACAAGAAGCAAAGAGGAAACAAAAATGTAATCGATGACTGACCCTGAATCCGGGCCTTTAAAGGTAAACGGTCTCTGCCCCACCGTGCAGTGACCAGGTTCAGAGAGATCTGAGGTGGCCAGTAGGCTCTCCAAAGCCTCACCTGATTTAGTATGTTCAAAGTGTGTGTGTGAAGCGTTGGAAGAGCCCTCCTCGTCATCCAAAATGCAACCTAGACTGCACGGACTAATCATGAAATTAACACATGTTATGGAATTAATTTACAATTTGGAATATCACACTTGTATTTTCATTTGTATTAATTTCCAGCACACAATTCATTGGAATTTTAATTTAATTGTTGTAAAATGGAAGCAAAACGCCAGAAACTACTTGTTAAATCCAGTGTCATTATACTATTCAAAGATGGCGGTTATGCTTGTTACACGAACCAGGCAGCAATGTAGTCCTTTCTTTATATTGTTTACACATTTTGTACTATATCATGTGACAAGAGTTAACATCGTATCGACCCGTGACCAAGGAACCTGCTGGTTTCGAAATGCGTCAGGAGTTGTTTGCCACAAACTTGATGGAATAAAGCACGCTTTAATAAGCATATTGGGGCTCGGCGCAATCTTTTGGAAAGAAGGATTGAGTGGTTGGATATATATATATATATATATGAGCTTGCTTCGCTCACACGTTTCTTCCAAGAAAAACAAGAACGAACGTGGACCTCATTGTATGATTCAAGATTTATTATTTCTCCTTGTCTGCCATTACGCGTTTCAGCCGTCAAAAGCGGCCTTGATCACATGACAATGTTCAGACATTTTTTCCATTATTTAAAGTGCTAGTGCTTCCAAAACCAACCTATCACACATGTAGAAGTTGTTAAACAATGAAGAAAGACTGAACTAATATCCTATAAATGAGGATCCACATATGTAGTTCATGTACTGTAGACTTAATTGCAAGAATGCAATTAAAAAAAAAAAACAATATTGGTAAAATACCTCCTTAGTACATTTCATACATGCCCATGAAGGCAATTATAACAATTAAGAAAACATTGATGGTATTTATAATTTCCCTCTTTAACTGTTTGAATACAAAACGGTAAATTACCCTCATAGGGCTATTCTCAATCAATGTGGTGTTTATCAAATAACTGTTTAAATACAGATAAATAAATAACCTTCGTGGAAATATTTTCAGTCGATCTATTACATGCGTGATTGTGAAAAAGAATTATTAAGTGAATAATTAAAATCTACTTGCCATTTATCTATATAAACTACTTCTTGAGTACCACCTCGGTTGCAATTTGAAGACAATTGTCTGTATTAAGGGCGTCTATGTTGAATACAATAGAAAAGTGCATTGATAAATAATCATTGCATTAAATTACCATATTTACAAATTGTAAATTCATTAATGCAAACATGAGGCACTCAGTAATTGGAAAAAGTGCAGAAAGTGCTAATTGGTTCAAAAGAGCCAATAAGAATCTAAAACAAGAGGAATTGATATTTTTACATACATGCCAATAGGGATGCTAATAGGGGAGTCAGGATGATTGGGCTAATATTTTTGCTGTATCATTTGATAACCTTGATCTATAAACCATCAGAACAAACAGTAGACATAAAATATTAAAACCATATGTCTAAAATGTAAGTCTAAAAAGTTTAAAATACAATAAATATTGGGATAAGAGCAATAAGATATCCTATAAATAGACAGGGCCAAACGTACATAGCAAATAATTCACAAATTCCTTATTTCAGGTACAATCCATTTTTCTAGTACAGTAGGAGATTACAAATAGGTGTGGAGGTCTTCAGTTGCATTTAATCCTCTTGGGTGCATACAGTCAAATTCTAATATATAGTGAGTTTCTAGCCGTCTAAGCTTCACTTCTCTGTCCCCTCCCCTTTTTTGGTGACCGGGATAGCCTCTATGACAAAATATTTTAAATGATTAGGATCACTGTCATGAAAGGTTTGGAAGTGCCTTGCGACTGGATAGTTTTGATCTTTGTTAATGATCGCTCGTATGTGCTGCAATATTCTCTTGTGTGCAGCTAATCTTGTACTCCCTATATACTTCAGATGGCAACTGCATTCCAAAACATATACTGCAAATTCCGTTTTGCACGTGAGATGTTGCTTGATCTCCCGGATCTTAGGTGAGAATGCTGTAGTATATGTTTTTGCATTGTTACCAAATTTGCAGGCCTTGCAAGTAGAACACTTGAAAAAACCCCTTCTAGCAGTTTGCCACATATCCTTGCGACTCACATCTTGACTGTTGTTTGTTAATTTGTTACCCAAACTTTTTGTTTTCCTATAAGTGATGTAGGGATTAGTAAGCATGTTACCTCCTATCACCGGGTCATCTTGTATAAAATGCCAATTCCGCCTGATAATATTTCTGATCTGCCTTTCCTGTTTAGAGTATGACAGAATCAATCTAACCGGTTGGGCGGAAGTGTTGACCCTTTGCTCAGGACGATTGGCCTTGTAAATTAAAAGTTCCTCTCTTGCCTTGGAACGTGACCTTCTGATGGCTGCGTCAACCACTCCTACATTATATCCTCTAGCTAGGAACCTAGTACGGCTCTCCTGCTGTTTGATTTTCATTTCTTCCTCACTGCTGCATATTCTCCGAATACGTAGCATTTCCCCGTACGGAATGCTTTTAATTAAGTGAGGAGGGTGAGCACTTGATGCATGGAGGATGGTGTTCCCTGCAGTGGGCTTTCAAAATAATGTAGTGGTTAAACTGCTATTTTCTACTGTTATCTGTACATCTAGGAAGGACACTGTTTGTTTGCTGATGGTATGAGTAAATTTTAGATTGATATCATTATTATTGATCTGATCAATGAATTCGACAGCTTCCCTCTCAGTTCCCCTCCAGACAATAAACAAATCATCAATAAATCTGTACCAACAGATAACATTGTTGTTATAGGTGTAGTCATATTGTCGCATGAGGACCAGCTCCTCCCACCAGCCCATGAAAATACAGGCATAGCTGGGAGAAAAACTGGCCCCCATGGCTACACCCTGTGTTTGTTGGTACATTTGTCCATTAAAAAGGAAAAGGTTGTTGTCAAGACTAAATAATGACATGTCCAAAAGCATTTTTGTGTGTTGAGCATACACGATGGATCTACTACTGAGAAAATAATCTACTGCTCTCAAGCCATCCTTATTACGTATACATGTGTATAGTGAGCACACATCTAAGGTTATCAACAGGTAATCTGTGCTCCATTCTAGATTGTTAATTTTGTTTAAAAAATCACACGTATCCTGAATATATGATTTTAAGTTCCTCATATATGGCTGCAGAAAGTAGTCTATGTATTTAGATAGATTCTCCAGTGGTCCATCGCAAGCAGCAATGATTGGTCTGCCAGGGGGTTTATTCATGTTTTTATGTACTTTAGGTATAAAATATATACATGGGATCGTAGGATGTTCTCTTTTGAGGAATTTATACTCATCTCCACTCAATAATCCCAGGCCTTTCCATGCCAGCAGATATTTGGCCAGCACTTCCTGTGTGCTCTTATATTTAGCGGGAGTGCTCTTCCTGTAACATTGTTCATCATTGAGTTGGGTATAAGCCTCTTTGAGATATTCCTCCATGGACCATAAAACAATATTACCCCCCTTGTCTGAATTCCTGACAACAATGTCTTCCTTCTGTAATTTTGCAATCAGTAGTATATATATATATAAAGACCAACGCTTGTTCTCAGTAAGGAAAAGCACAGCACACTTTGGAGTCTTGTGAGGGCTTTAATTAGATGGAATTCACAAAGCAGGCAGTCCATGAGAATCAGGCATGTCAAAGTACTGGCAGCTCATGAAGCGTTGGCATACGCGTTTCAGCGATAAATCGCCTTCGTTAGTGCCGGTTTCACAGAGTCGCCAGCACACAGTTCATCCGTTCTTGCTCCTGTTCCTGTTAAAAATTAACACATGCCCCTCCTCCACATCATGTCCTTGTTGCAACGCGATGACACTCCCACAGGCCAAAGGATGCTGGGACTTGAAGTCCGAGTGGGCGCCTGAAAAATTTCTGAAACGCTCCAAGACATCAAGTGATGCTCCCAAATCAGTGAGCATGGGCCGCAAACCAGCTCGAGTGCCCGCGGGGGTGTAAGTCAAGGACCTCACTGGTTTCTCCATCAGGCACACCATAATGCCTCCTCTCTCCCCATTCCAGCTGATACTGCCAAATGACGATACAACTTTTCGGGGGGGCGCCTTGTTTTGCCAAAAAACAAAAATTACCAAAAGGCTGGTTTCTCCTGGGCGCTCCTGAACGAGAGGGTGTGCCGTTTGTCCGCCTCCAGCCAGCGGACTAAACACAAAGACCAACGCTTGTTCTCAGTAAGAAAAAGCACGGCACACTTTGGAGTCTTGTGAGGGCTTTAATTAGATGGAATTCGCAAAGCAGGCAGTCCATGAGAATCAGGCATGTCAAAGTACTGGCAGTTCATGAAGCGTTGGCATACGCGTTTCAGCGATAAATCGCCTTCGTCAGTGCCGGTTTCACAGAGTCGCCAGCACACAGTTCAGCCGTTCTTGCTCCTGTTCCTGTTAAAAATTAACACATGCCCCTCCTCCACATCATGTGCTTGTTGCAATGCGATGACACTCCCACAGGCCAAAGGATGCTGGGACTTGAAGTCCGAGTGGGCGCCTGAAAAATTTCTGAAACGCTCCAAGACATCAAGTGATGCTCCCAAATCAGTGAGCACGGGCCGCAAACCAGCTCGAGTGCCCGCGGGGGTGTAAGTCAAGGACCTCACTGGTTTCTCCATCAGGCACACCATAAGGCCTCCTCTCTCCCCATTCCAGCTGATACTGCCAAATGACGATACAACTTTTCGGGGGGGCGCCTTGTTTTGCCAAAAAACAAAAATTACCAAAAGGCTGGTTTCTCCTGGGCGCTCCTGATCGAGAGGGTGTGCCGTTTGTCCGCCTCCAGCCAGCGGACTAAACACAAAGACCAACGCTTGTTCTCAGTAAGAAAAAGCACGGCACACTTTGGAGTCTTGTGAGGGCTTTAATTAGATGGAATTCGCAAAGCAGGCAGTCCATGACAATCAGGCATGTCAAAGTACTGGCAGTTCATGAAGCCTGGTGATTATGTTTGCCAGCTTGCAGGTGCTGGCTTAACGAGACGCCCTTTCGGTCTGGAGCTACGCGGGACACCTGCAACCTTGGTTGAAGTAATATATATATATATATATATATGAATATCAAGCGCATCCTTCCACTTCCCAGCGGGCGAGGAGGAAAAGCACACGGACACCAGACGTGCTTCATAAAGATTTATTCAAGGTTAGTAACGGCGTGGCATGTCATTACGCGTTTTGGCCACCAGGTGGCCTTGATCACATATATATATATATATTATCTACTGGCAGTCGCCAGTAGATAGTTATAGTTAGGACCGTGTTTCCATAGGAAATCCGCAACATTCTTTTTGGAATTACTTTGGTGCCAGCTGACGAATCCTCGCGAAATTTTCAAAATAGGTGGGGCGCTCCGCTCCACTCCTACCCTGAAAGTCTCAGGGGGATTCGTCAAGCGGGGGCTGAGAAAAAAGGGGGGTCCCAAAACGTGTTTTCCTCATGCAATTTTCCATAGGGACCTATAGTCCAAGGTACAGCCCGAACGGCTGAACAGAATTACTTGAAATTTGGCAGAGAGGTAGTCCTCAGCTCAGGGATGTGCCTTTTGCATATATGGAGTCAATCTGTTCAGTAGTTCCTGAGAAAATCAAAAGTAAAATCATATATATATGTGGGCGGAGCCTAACCACACATCTCATCCTGAGATCTGATTGGCTGTCAGCACTTCATCCAAGAAGTGTTGGCAGCCATCTTGGGACCAATACACATGATAGCACCTCATTAAAAAGCATTGCAGTTAATAGAAGGTTTTAAGACTTTAGTTACATTATAAATCATTTGTTGATGGTACCATACTCATTTTAGGAATTGTGGTATGTTCTAAGGTGATTTCACCATGTGAAAAAGCCTTCTGCTGGGATATCATGATTGAGAGAAAAATATTTTCTCAAGCTTTTCCCACAGAGGTTTGGAAGGTGATCTATAAGCTAAACTGAGAGCTTATTTTCTGTAAATTCACATTATCTTTCTCAGTCATGTGAGAGTGAAGTCTGACATTCTCAGTAAAACATGTACATCCAACAAGGGCAGAGACTGTCAGTTGATTCCTTTGTGTTCTACTGCAGCTTCCCAGAGTGTTCCAAAGAACAACTAGAGCGCTAGCAGTCCTACTTATGATAAACGTATGGCACACCTGAAGCCATCTTGCGTGGATTAAAGTGGTAACTCTTAAAACATTTAATTTAAAAAGGAACAAAATGAGGGTGTTCATTTTTCCATAAAAAATATGATTAGTGCTGCAGAAAGAAAAATTAGGGCACATTTTGAGTGACTTCTCAAATCCTCTTCTATTTAATTAAAAAATTCTGACATGCAGACTGAAACATGCACTTTCAATACCAGCAGCACTTTTCCCTGGTGAGCAGTAGCTTTACTACAGTGATCTAATGAGCAAAAAGAGTGCTAACATTCTGAATTTATGGCAAATGTGTGACACATCTGAATGCCTTCTTGATGGAATCAAAGTACAAAACTGAAACAATTTCCTACTGAGGAGACTGCAGTAAATGAGGAAATTAGGAAACTTCATAACAAATAAGTCTCCCAAGATGGCCACCAGAGACAAACGAGCCCAAATGTAGCCCAAATATCACCCAGATGTAGCCCAAGTATAGCCCAATGACAGAATGTCCCAGAGTGTTCTTAAAAACAACTAGAGCGCTTACTGTCTTCATTATGACAAAAGTATGGCACACCTGAAGCCATCTTGATTGGAATAAACTGGTAACACTTAAAACATTTAATTTAAAAAGGAACACAATGACGTGTGTCTGTGCGAACTACTTAAAATATGAACAAGTATGCAGCATAATCTCACTTTTATTCAGGAAGAAGAGGACGTTTGTGACTGTGACTCCGGGCTCACGTGGCAGAAACACCCCCTGACCCTCCACCCCCTATCACAAAATGTAATGCCCGTGAAAAGGGTAGGTGAACACAGTGTTATATAGAACATAGTCCTGAGAGCACGATTGAAAATGAAAACTAGATATAGTGTATGGTATAAACTATGCACCAAAAAGGGTGATATAAGATGAACCGGGCGTGAAATATAATATGCAATACATTGTGCGCAATGACAGCTTCATTGGAGAGCGCGAGATAGCACAGGCACTAGCGCGTGCTATGCGATATGCGCCTTGGAGTGTAATATGCACAGGGCAGTGTTGTGTAACCTAACTAGTCTCTAAAGTTGTAATATAAAATATGTACTGGGGAGTGTAACGTTGCATATGCACTGTGACAAAGATATGGATCCCAGATTGTAATATGTATGGCATAGCACTGTGCGTTATAACATAGGCATCGAGGAAGGCACGTTAGATGGGGCAATATAACCCGTGCAAAGACAAGTGTGGCATGACATATTCACGGGGTGGTGTTACAGTGCACATGGGCTAGAGAGTGTCATAGTATATGCACTAGCTAGTGGAATACAACACAGAGGTGTGTGGCACTCAGCAGGCAATGGTGGGTGTAACACAGCATTGGGCTCTGCCAGGAGCGCGCTGTGACTCTCAGTGATGTTCGTCCCCTTACCAGAGAGTAAAATAAAAGGTATTACACATCCGGCAGTGGATGTGTGTTTTATTAACCGTGAGGGGGGTTTCTTGCATAGTTTTGGTCGAATTTTTGTCGAATCCCCTTTGAATGGCTTGGTGTGCATGTGTATTAAATATGCCCGTCAATAGCTACCCATGTTTGTATAAATAAACGATAAGGGTGTCTACCGGGATTAGGCACGGTAGGGCATCAGACATGTCAGAGCTTCACTAGTGGTGTAAATACATTCCACGTGGATTCATTGTATGCATAGTCGCCTTTTAATGAATATCACCCAAATCGTCATGGTGATAGGTACGTGCGGTTTGTCCAGCATGTCCTAGGTGTGTCTATATATATATATTTTTTAAAAATTATAAAAAACAGTGGCCGGCCCTGGGGATTGTGGTCAAAAAAATATAATTAGGAGACAGGCCCTGGGGGATGGGGTCATCAGGGCCAATAAATTAGAATAAGAAGGGGAACCACACAGCCCCCCTTCTTAAAAAATTAAAATAAATAAAAGACTGGCATCGTGCCGGAGGCCACGTCCCCTCCTTGCAGCACTCTGCAAACGCGCCCCCTGGCGAGTTGTAAGTTGGGGAAATAATTCCTCTTCAATACTGAGGGTCCCTGAGGGCCAACTAGCCCAACAGGCATCTCCAGTATGCGCCAGGGAGCTGCGCTGCAGACAGGTGTTCTGAGGCCAAGCCCCTTTTTACACCTCTCAGCAACGCAGCTCTGTGGTGCTTACTGGAGGTACCTAGTGGTCTAGTTTGACCCTAGGGACCCTTAGGATTCAAGGGGACTTCATCTCTCAACTTAGAACAGCCACAGGGCGCGTTTACACAGTGGTGAAAGTGAAGTACTGGGAATTTTAAGCCCAGCGGTGCAGGGGAACACACCCTATGACTTCGGGTTCTTCCTGTTTCAGACCTACAGAAACACAGAGTCTTCTGGGTGAAGTCAAAGATCAGTTTATTGGCTGCAGACCAATTACAGGTATCCTAGAAGTACAACAGCGTGTATGTTCTCAGGAGACTGCTAAAAATCACAGAAACGGGCTTCTCCTTAAATACAAAATATCATGCTTCAGGCACACATTCCTTGGTTTACGATATGGCCATATAAAGGTATACATTTCAAACGAAAAGGCAGAGTCATGATGACCATCCCACATTCCAGTTAAGCCAGCCCGTAATTATTTACCCAGCAAGGCTCAGATCCCACATCAGATATCGATAGGCCCCAATAAACATGAGCATCTCCTGTTTGGAAAACAAGCCATAAAGCAGGAACAGTCAGGTGTGAAAGAGATTAGCTGGAGGCTCGTGTAGGATGAAAAGACTTTATGGTGTGTCAAGCCCTGATGCTAATCACAGGTGGCCGGAGGACGGGGAGCTCGTGAGACCGGACTGACCTGGGGCAGCGGAGCCAAGCTGCCCAGGTCACAGAGAAGTCAAAGGAAGGCACATGTGCTCTAAAAGGCCCGTATTTGCTTCATGAGATGTAGCCTATGTGAGGGCAACCATAAGATGGCCACCGCTCTAAGATGGAACCCACGTAGTGATGTATAATAACATATACACAGTGCATTCATAGCTAAAACGTTATACAAAGCACTTGTACATACCGCATTAACCATTCGCGGTTCACTAATACCGAGATGGACAGGGGTAGGGCCCTGCCTCCTACGCGGTCCCAAATTTCAAAGTATGACAAAGGGAGGGGACGGGGCTTGAGGTGACGTCTGCAAACACGCACTGTGGCACGTTTTAAATTGAGGATATAATTTTTCTTCAATACTGAGGGCCCCTGGGGGCTAACTAGCCCACCAAGTGCTTCCAGTAAGCGTCACTGAGCTGCATTGCAGAGAGGTGGTCCAGGCCATGCCACTTTTTACACCTCTCTGCAACGCAGCTCTGTGGCACTTACTGGAGGTACCTAGTGGGCTAGTTGGACCCTAGGGACCCTCAGGATTCAAATGAACTTAATCTCCGAACTAAAAACGGACACAGGGCGTGTTTACACAGTGGTGAAGGGAGGGGACAGGGCCTGAGTTAACGTGTGCAAAAACACCCTGTGGCCTGTTTTAAGAGGTAGTTTTAATCCCCCTGCCCTATTATATACTAGGGGCTTACAGAGGAGGTCATGCTAATCACAGGGGGACCCCAACGCATAATGTTCCCTAGTGTATGTAGGTGTTTTCACTGTATTCTAAGTGTCTTTTAACATAGCATTGGCTCTAGGACTGGTTAGTCAGACTCAGTTACCACCAGTATCCGTCTGAAAAAGTTGAGGGTACAGGATGATTTTGCAACAAGGCTTCTTTCTGCTCTTCTTTTTGTTCTTTCTGCACGTTATCCTTCTTCCTGCACTTTTCTTCGTCTTTGAGGACTTCTGTTGCTTCTTTCTGCACTTCTTTTTTTTCTTTCATTGCATTTTTTCTTCTTTCTTCACATGTCCTCTCTCTGTAGGCATAGTTAGAAATTTGCATTTAAAAAACCTTTGAAATTCACAGAAAAAAACATAGGTTTCAGGCACGTTATAGTTAGGAATTAGCATTTAAAAAACCTCAGAAATTCACTGAAAAAACCATAGGTTTCAGGGGTGTTATAGTTAGCTGGACTTTTCACTTGTACAAAACCATTGAAATTCCCCCGTTATAGTTAGTTCAGCTAACTATAACTTGCGCGCCCGCAATGCA